>NW_026562041.1:0-6958 GCF_028858705.1 Grus americana
CACCCCCCTGTACTTGCAGCGCCTCACAATGGAGGCAAGGGCCGTGGCGTTGCGCCGCACCCCTTGGAACTTGTGACGCATCACAATGGAGGCAAGGCCTGCGGCGCTACACTGCGTCCCGCTGCACTTGCACCGCCTTCCAGTGGAGGTCAGGGCTGCCAGGTTCTGCCCTTCCCAGACCTATTTCCACAGCATTACAATGCAGGCTGGGGCTGCAGCGCTGCGCTGCTCACCACTCTACTTACACCGCCGCAGAATGGAGGCCTGGCCTACCGCTCCGCGCTGCGCCCCGCTGCACTTGCACGGCCTCACAATGGTGGCCGGAGCTGCTGCGCTGCGCCCCGCTGCACTTGCACCGCCTCCAAATGTAGGACGTGGCCTGCCGCACTGCGCCGCACCTCTCTGGACTTGCAGCGCCTCGCAGTGGAGGGTAGGGCCGCTGTGCTGCGCTGTGCCCCGTTGTACTTGCAGCGCCTCACAGTGGAGGCCCGGGATGCCGTGCTGCGCTGCACCCCCCCCTGTACTTGCACGCCTCACAATGGAGGCAAGGGCCGTGGCGTTGCGCCGCACCCCTTGGAACTTGTGACGCATCACAATGGAGGCAAGGCCTGCGGCGCTACACTGCGTCCCGCTGCACTTGCACCGCCTTCCATTGGAGGTCAGGGCTGCCACCTTCTGCCCTTCCCAGACCTATTTCCACAGCATTACAATGCAGGCTGGGGCTGCAGCGCTGCGCTGCTCACCACTCTACTTACACCGCCGCAGAATGGAGGCCTGGCCTACTGCTCCGCGCTGCGCCCCGCTGCACTTGCACGGCCTCACAATGGTGGCCGGAGCTGCTGCGCTGCGCCCCGCTGCACTTGCACCGCCTCCAAATGTAGGACGTGGCCTGCCGCACTGCGCCGCACCTCTCTGGACTTGCAGCGCCTCGCAGTGGAGGGTAGGGCCGCTGTGCTGCGCTGTGCCCCGTTGTACTTGCAGCGCCTCACAGTGGAGGCCCGGGATGCCGTGCTGCGGCACACCCCCCTGTACTTGCAGCGCCTCACAATGGAGGCAAGGGCCGTGGCGTTGCGCCGCACCCCTTGGAACTTGTGACGCATCACAATGGAGGCAAGGCCTGCGGCGCTACACTGCGTCCCGCTGCACTTGCACCGCCTTCCAGTGGAGGTCAGGGCTGCCACCTTCTGCCCTTCCCAGACCTATTTCCACAGCATTACAATGCAGGCTGGGGCTGCAGCGCTGCGCTGCTCACCACTCTACTTACACCGCCGCAGAATGGAGGCCTGGCCTACCGCTCCGCGCTGCGCCCCGCTGCACTTGCACGGCCTCACAATGGTGGCCGGAGCTGCTGCGCTGCGCCCCGCGCTGCACTTGCACCGCCTCCAAATGTAGGACGTGGCCTGCCGCACTGCGCCGCACCTCTCTGGACTTGCAGCGCCTCACAGTGGAGCCCGGGATGCCATGCTGCGCTGTGCCCTGTTGTATTTGCAGCGCCTCACAGTGGAGGCCCGGGATGCCGTGCTGCGGCACACCCCCCTGTACTTGCACCGCCTCACAATGGAGGCCCGGGATGCCGTGCTGCGGTGCACCCCCCTGTACTTGCAGCGCCTCACAATGGAGGCAAGGGCCGTGGCGTTGCGCCGCACCCCTTGGAACTTGTGACGCATCACAATGGAGGCAAGGCCTGCGGCGCTACACTGCGTCCCGCTGCACTTGCACCGCCTTCCATTGGAGGTCAGGGCTGCCACCTTCTGCCCTTCCCAGACCTATTTCCACAGCATTACAATGCAGGCTGGGGCTGCAGCGCTGCGCTGCTCACCACTCTACTTACACCGCCGCAGAATGGAGGCCTGGCCTACCGCTCCGCGCTGCGCCCCGCTGCACTTGCACGGCCTCACAATGGTGGCCGGAGCTGCTGCGCTGCGCCCCGCTGCACTTGCACCGCCTCCAAATGTAGGACGTGGCCTGCCGCACTGCGCCGCACCTCTGGACTTGCAGCGCCTCGCAGTGGAGGGTAGGGCCGCTGTGCTGCGCTGTGCCCCGTTGTACTTGCAGCGCCTCACAGTGGAGGCCCGGGATGCCGTGCTGCGGCACACCCCCCTGTACTTGCAGCGCCTCACAATGGAGGCAAGGGCCGTGGCGTTGCGCCGCACCCCTTGGAACTTGTGACGCATCACAATGGAGGCAAGGCCTGCGGCGCTACACTGCGTCCCGCTGCACTTGCACCGCCTTCCAGTGGAGGTCAGGGCTGCCACCTTCTGCCCTTCCCAGACCTATTTCCACAGCATTACAATGCAGGCTGGGGCTGCAGCGCTGCGCTGCTCACCACTCTACTTACACCGCCGCAGAATGGAGGCCTGGCCTACCGCTCCGCGCTGCGCCCCGCTGCACTTGCACGGCCTCACAATGGTGGCCGGAGCTGCTGCGCTGCGCCCCGCTGCACTTGCACCGCCTCCAAATGTAGGACGTGGCCTGCCGCACTGCGCCGCACCTCTCTGGACTTGCAGCGCCTCACAGTGGAGGCCCGGGATGCCATGCTGCGCTGTGCCCTGTTGTACTTGCAGCGCCTCACAGTGGAGGCCCGGGATGCCGTGCTGCGGCACACCCCCCTGTACTTGCACCGCCTCACAATGGAGGCCCGGGATGCCGTGCTGCGGCACACCCCCCTGTACTTGCAGCGCCTCACAATGGAGGCAAGGGCCGTGGCGTTGCGCCGCACCCCTTGGAACTTGTGACGCATCACAATGGAGGCAAGGCCTGCGGCGCTACACTGCGTCCCGCTGCACTTGCACCGCCTTCCATGGAGGTCAGGGCTGCCACCTTCTGCCCTTCCCAGACCTATTTCCACAGCATTACAATGCAGGCTGGGGCTGCAGCGCTGCGCTGCTCACCACTCTACTTACACCGCCGCAGAATGGAGGCCTGGCCTACCGCTCCGCGCTGCGCCCCGCTGCACTTGCACGGCCTCACAATGGTGGCCGGAGCTGCTGCGCTGCGCCCCGCTGCACTTGCACCGCCTCCAAATGTAGGACGTGGCCTGCCGCACTGCGCCGCACCTCTCTGGACTTGCAGCGCCTCGCAGTGGAGGTAGGGCCGCTGTGCTGCGCTGTGCCCCGTTGTACTTGCAGCGCCTCACAGTGGAGGCCCGGGATGCCGTGCTGCGGCACACCCCCCTGTACTTGCAGCCGCCTCACAATGGAGGCAAGGGCCGTGGCGTTGCGCCGCACCCCCTTGGAACTGTGACGCATCACAATGGAGGCAAGGCCTGCGGCGCTACACTGCGTCCCGCTGCACTTGCACCGCCTTCCAGTGGAGGTCAGGGCTGCCATTCTGCCCTTCCCAGACCTATTTCCACAGCATTACAATGCAGGCTGGGGCTGCAGCGCTGCGCTGCTCACCACTCTACTTACACCGCCGCAGAATGGAGGCCTGGCCTACCGCTCCGCGCTGCGCCCCGCTGCACTTGCACGGCCTCACAATGGTGGCCGGAGCTGCTGCGCTGCGCCCCGCTGCACTTGCACCGCCTCCAAATGTAGGACGTGGCCTGCCGCACTGCGCCGCGCCTCTCTGGACTTGCAGCGCCTCGCAGTGGAGACCCGGGATGCCGTGCTGCGCTGTGCCCCGTTGTACTTGCAGCGCCTCACAGTGGAGGCCCGGGATGCCGTGCTGCGGCACACCCCCCTGTACTTGCACCGCCTCACAATGGAGGCCCGGGATGCCGTGCTGCGGTGCACCCCCCTGTACTTGCAGCGCCTCACAATGGAGGCAAGGGCCGTGGCGTTGCGCCGCACCCCTTGGAACTTGTGACGCATCACAATGGAGGCAAGGCCTGCGGCGCTACACTGCGTCCCGCTGCACTTGCACCGCCTTCCATTGGAGGTCAGGGCTGCCACCTTCTGCCCTTCCCAGACCTATTTCCACAGCATTACAATGCAGGCTGGGGCTGCAGCGCTGCGCTGCTCACCACTCTACTTACACCGCCGCAGAATGGAGGCCTGGCCTACCGCTCCGCGCTGCGCCCCGCTGCACTTGCACGGCCTCACAATGGTGGCCGGAGCTGCTGCGCTGCGCCCCGCTGCACTTGCACCGCCTCCAAATGTAGGACGTGGCCTGCCGCACTGCGCCGCACCTCTCTGGACTTGCAGCGCCTCGCAGTGGAGGGTAGGGCCGCTGTGCTGCGCTGTGCCCCGTTGTACTTGCAGCGCCTCACAATGGAGGCCCGGGATGCCGTGCTGCGGCACACCCCCCTGTACTTGCAGCGCCTCACAATGGAGGCAAGGGCCGTGGCGTTGCGCCGCACCCCTTGGAACTTGTGACGCATCACAATGGAGGCAAGGCCTGCGGCGCTACACTGCGTCCCGCTGCACTTGCACCGCCTTCCATTGGAGGTCAGGGCTGCCACCTTCTGCCCTTCCCAGACCTATTTCCACAGCATTACAATGCAGGCTGGGGCTGCAGCGCTGCGCTGCTCACCACTCTACTTACACCGCCGCAGAATGGAGGCCTGGCCTACCGCTCCGCGCTGCGCCCCGCTGCACTTGCACGGCCTCACAATGGTGGCCGGAGCTGCTGCGCTGCGCCCCGCTGCACTTGCACCGCCTCCAAATGTAGGACGTGGCCTGCCGCACTGCGCCGCACCTCTCTGGACTTGCAGCGCCTCACAGTGGAGGGTAGGGCCGCTGTGCTGCGCTGTGCCCCGTTGTACTTGCAGCGCCTCACAGTGGAGGCCCGGGATGCCGTGCTGCGGCACACCCCCCTGTACTTGCACCGCCTCACAATGGAGGCAAGGGCCGTGGCGTTGCGCCGCACCCCTTGGAACTTGTGACGCATCACAATGGAGGCAAGGCCTGCGGCGCTACACTGCGTCCCGCTGCACTTGCACCGCCTTCCAGTGGAGGTCAGGGCTGCCACCTTCTGCCCTTCCCAGACCTATTTCCACAGCATTACAATGCAGGCTGGGGCTGCAGCGCTGCGCTGCTCACCACTCTACTTACACCGCCGCAGAATGGAGGCCTGGCCTACCGCTCCGCGCTGCGCCCCGCTGCACTTGCACGGCCTCACAATGGTGGCCGGAGCTGCTGCGCTGCGCCCCGCTGCACTTGCACCGCCTCCAAATGTAGGACGTGGCCTGCCGCACTGCGCCGCACCTCTCTGGACTTGCACCGCCTCGCAGTGGAGGCCAGGGCCGCTGTGCTGCGCTGTGCCCCGTTGTACTTGCAGCGCCTCACAGTGGAGGCCCGGGATGCCGTGCTGCGGCACACCCCCCTGTACTTGCAGCGCCACACAATGGAGGCAAGGGCCGTGGCGTTGCGCCGCACCCCTTGGAACTTGTGACGCATCACAATGGAGGCAAGGCCTGCGGCGCTACACTGCGTCCCGCTGCACTTGCACCGCCTTCCAGTGGAGGTCAGGGCTGCCACCTTCTGCCCTTCCCAGACCTATTTCCACAGCATTACAATGCAGGCTGGGGCTGCAGCGCTGCGCTGCTCACCACTCTACTTACACCGCCGCAGAATGGAGGCCTGGCCTACCGCTCCGCGCTGCGCCCCGCTGCACTTGCACGGCCTCACAATGGTGGCCGGAGCTGCTGCGCTGCGCCCCGCTGCACTTGCACCGCCTCCAAATGTAGGACGTGGCCTGCCGCACTGCGCCGCACCTCTCTGGACTTGCAGCGCCTCACAGTTCAGGCCCGGGATGCCATGCTGCGCTGTGCCCTGTTGTATTTGCAGCGCCTCACAATGGAGGCCCGGGATGCCGTGCTGCGGCACACCCCCCTGTACTTGCACCGCCTCACAATGGAGGCCCGGGATGCCGTGCTGCGGTGCACCCCCCTGTACTTGCAGCGCCTCACAATGGAGGCAAGGGCCGTGGCGTTGCGCCGCACCCCTTGGAACTTGTGACGCATCACAATGGAGGCAAGGCCTGCGGCGCTACACTGCGTCCCGCTGCACTTGCACCGCCTTCCATTGGAGGTCAGGGCTGCCACCTTCTGCCCTTCCCAGACCTATTTCCACAGCATTACAATGCAGGCTGGGGCTGCAGCGCTGCGCTGCTCACCACTCTACTTACACCGCCGCAGAATGGAGGCCTGGCCTACCGCTCCGCGCTGCGCCCCGCTGCACTTGCACGGCCTCACAATGGTGGCCGGAGCTGCTGCGCTGCGCCCCGCTGCACTTGCACCGCCTCCAAATGTAGGACGTGGCCTGCCGCACTGCGCCGCACCTCTCTGGACTTGCAGCGCCTCGCAGTGGAGGGTAGGGCCGCTGTGCTGCGCTGTGCCCCGTTGTACTTGCAGCGCCTCACAGTGGAGGCCCGGGATGCCGTGCTGCGGCACACCCCCCTGTACTTGCAACCGCCTCACAATGGAGGCAAGGGCCGTGGCGTTGCGCCGCACCCCTTGGAACTTGTGATGCATCACAATGGAGGCAAGGCCTGCGGCGCTACACTGCGCTGCGTCCGCTGCACTTGCACCGCCTTCCATTGGAGGTCAGGCTGCCACCTTCTGCCCTTCCCAGACCTATTTCCACAGCATTACAATGCAGGCTGGGGCTGCAGCGCTGCGCTGCTCACCACTCTACTTACACCGCCGCAGAATGGAGGCCTGGCCTACCGCTCCGCGCTGCGCCCCGCTGCACTTGCACGGCCTCACAATGGTGGCCGGAGCTGCTGCGCTGCGCCCCGCTGCACTTGCACCGCCTCCAAATGTAGGACGTGGCCTGCCGCACTGCGCCGCACCTCTCTGGACTTGCAGCGCCTCACAGTGGAGGGTAGGGCCGCTGTGCTGCGCTGTGCCCCGTTGTACTTGCAGCGCCTCACAATGGAGGCCCGGGATGCCGTGCTGCGGCACACCCCCCTGTACTTGCACCGCCTCACAATGGAGGCAAGGGCCGTGGCGTTGCGCCGCACCCCTTGGAACTTGTGACGCATCACAATGGAGGCAAGGCCTGCGGCGCTACAC
>NW_026562042.1:0-70000 GCF_028858705.1 Grus americana
AAAAAAAAAAAAAAAAAAAAAAATAAAAAAAAAAAAAAAAAAAAAAAAAAAAAAAAAAAAAAAAAAAAAAAAAAAAAAAAAAAAAAAAAAAAAAAAAAAAAAAAAAAAAAAAAAAAAAAAAAAAAAAAAAAAAAAAAAAAAAAAAAAAAAAAAAAAAAAAAAAAAAAAAAAAAAAAATAAAAAAAAAAAAAAAAAAAAAAAAAAAAAAAAAAAAAAAAAAAAAAAAAAAAAAAAAAAAAAAAAAAAAAAAAAAAAAAAAAAAAAAAAAAAAATAAAAAAAAAAAAAAAAAATAAAAAAAAAAAAAAAAAAAAAAAAAAAAAAAAAAAAAAAAAAAAAAAAAAAAAAAAAAAAAAAAAAAAAAAAAAAAAAAAAAAAAAAAAAAAAAAAAAAAAAAAAAAAAAAAAAAAAAAAAAAAAAAAAAAAAAAAAAATAAAAAAAAAAAAAAAAAAAAAAAAAAAAAAAAAAAAAAAAAAAAAAAAAAAAAAAAAAAAAAAAAAAAAAAAAAAAAAAAAAAAAAAAAAAAAAAAAAAAAAAAAAAAAAAAAAAAAAAATAAAAAAAAAAAAAAAAAAAAAAAAAAAAAAAAAAAAAAAAAAAAAAAAAAAAAAAAAAAAAAAAAAAAAAAAAAAAAAAAAAAAAAAAAAAAAAAAAAAAAAAAAAAAAAAAAAAAAAAAAAAAAAAAAAAAAAAAAAAAAAAAAAAAAAAAAAAAAAAAAAAAAAAAAAAAAAAAAAAAAAAAAAAAAAAAAAAAAAAAAAAAAAAAAAAAAAAAAAAAAAAAAAAAAAAAAAAAAAAAAAAAAAAAAAAAAAAAAAAAAAAAAAAAAAAAAAAAAAAAAAAAAAAAAAAAAAAAAAAAAAAAAAAAAAAAAAAAAAAAAAAAAAAAAAAAAAAAAAAAAAAAAAAAAAAAAAAAAAAAAAAAAAAAAAAAAAAAAAAAAAAAAAAAAAAAAAAAAAAAAAAAAAAAAAAAAAAAAAAAAAAAAAAAAAAAAAAAAAAAAAAAAAAAAAAAAAAAAAAAAAAAAAAAAAAAAAAAAAAAAAAAAAAAAAAAAAAAAAAAAAAAAAAAAAAAAAAAAAAAAAAAAAAAAAAAAAAAAAAAAAAAAAAAAAAAAAAAAAAATAAAAAAAAAAAAAAAAAAAAAAAAAAAAAAAAAAAAAAAAAAAAAAAAAAAAAAAAAAAAAAAAAAAAAAAAAAAAAAAAAAAAAAAAAAAAAAAAAAAAAAAAAAAAAAAAAAAAAAAAAAAAAAAAAAAAAAAAAAAAAAAAAAAAAAAAAAAAAAAAAAAAAAAAAAAAAAAAAAAAAAAAAAAAAAAAAAAAAAAAAAAAAAAAAAAAAAAAAAAAAAAAAAAAAAAAAAAAAAAAAAAAAAAAAAAAAAAAAAAAAAAAAAAAAAAAAAAAAAAAAAAAAAAAAAAAAAAAAAAAAAAAAAAAAAAAAAAAATAAAAAAAAAAAAAAAAAAAAAAAAAAAAAAAAAAAAAAAAAAAAAAAAAAAAAAAAAAAAAAAAAAAAAAAAAAAAAAAAAAAAAAAAAAATAAAAAAAAAAAAAAAAAAAAAAAAAAAAAAAAAAAAAAAAAAAAAAAAAAAAAAAAAAAAAAAAAAAAAAAAAAAAAAAAAAAAAAAAAAAAAAAAAAAAAAAAAAAAAAAAAAAAAAAAAAAAAAAAAAAAAAAAAAAAAAAAAAAAAAAAAAAAAAAAAAAAAAAAAAAAAAAAAATAAAAAAAAAAAAAAAAAAAAAAAAAAAAAAAAAAAAAAAAAAAAAAAAAAAAATAAAAAAAAAAAAAAAAAAAAAAAAAAAAAAAAAAAAAAAAAAAAAAAAAAAAAAAAAAAAAAAAAAAAAAAAAAAAAAAAAAAAAAAAAAAAAAAAAAAAAAAAAAAAAAAAAAAAAAAAAAAAAAAAAAAAAAAAAAAAAAAAAAAAAAAAAAAAAAAAAAAAAAAAAAAAAAAAAAAAAAAAAAAAAAAAAAAAAAAAAAAAAAAAAAAAAAAAAAAAAAAAAAAAAAAAAAAAAAAAAAAAAAAAAAAAAAAAAAAAAAAAAAAAAAAAAAAAAAAAAAAAAAAAAAAAAAAAAAAAAAAAAAAAAAAAAAAAAAAAAAAAAAAAAAAAAAAAAAAAAAAAAAAAAAAAAAAAAAAAAAAAAAAAAAAAAAAAAAAAAAAAAAAAAAAAAAAAAAAAAAAAAAAAAAAAAAAAAAAAAAAAAAAAAAAAAAAAAAAAAAAAAAAAAAAAAAAAAAAAAAAAAAAAAAAAAAAAAAAAAAAAAAAAAAAAAAAAAAAAAAAAAAAAAAAAAAAAAAAAAAAAAAAAAAAAAAAAAAAAAAAAAAAAAAAAAAAAAAAAAAAAAAAAAAAAAAAAAAAAAAAAAAAAAAAAAAAAAAAAAAAAAAAAAAAAAAAAAAAAAAAAAAAAAAAAAAAAAAAAAAAAAAAAAAAAAAAAAAAAAAAAAAAAAAAAAAAAAAAAAAAAAAAAAAAAAAAAAAAAAAAAAAAAAAAAAAAAAAAAAAAAAAAAAAAAAAAAAAAAAAAAAAAAAAAAAAAAAAAAAAAAAAAAAAAAAAAAAAAAAAAAAAAAAAAAAAAAAAAAAAAAAAAAAAAAAAAAAAAAAAAAAAAAAAAAAAAAAAAAAAAAAAAAAAAAAAAAAAAAAAAAAAAAAAAAAAAAAAAAAAAAAAAAAAAAAAAAAAAAAAAAAAAAAAAAAAAAAAAAAAAAAAAAAAAAAAAAAAAAAAAAAAAAAAAAAAAAAAAAAAAAAAAAAAAAAAAAAAAAAAAAAAAAAAAAAAAAAAAAAAAAAAAAAAAAAAAAAAAAAAAAAAAAAAAAAAAAAAAAAAAAAAAAAAAAAAAAAAAAATAAAAAAAAAAAAAAAAAAAAAAAAAAAAAAAAAAAAAAAAAAAAAAAAAAAAAAAAAAAAAAAAAAAAAAAAAAAAAAAAAAAAAAAAAAAAAAAAAAAAAAAAAAAAAAAAAAAAAAAAAAAAAAAAAAAAAAAAAAAAAAAAAAAAAAAAAAAAAAAAAAAAAAAAAAAAAAAAAAAAAAAAAAAAAAAAAAAAAAAAAAAAAAAAAAAAAAAAAAAAAAAAAAAAAAAAAAAAAAAAAAAAAAAAAAAAAAAAAAAAAAAAAAAAAAAAAAAAAAAAAAAAAAAAAAAAAAAAAAAAAAAAAAAAAAAAAAAAAAAAAAAAAAAAAAAAAAAAAAAAAAAAAAAAAAAAAAAAAAAAAAAAAAAAAAAAAAAAAAAAAAAAAAAAAAAAAAAAAAAAAAAAAAAAAAAAAAAAAAAAAAAAAAAAAAAAAAAAAAAAAAAAAAAAAAAAAAAAAAAAAAAAAAAAAAAAAAAAAAAAAAAAAAAAAAAAAAAAAAAAAAAAAAAAAAAAAAAAAAAAAAAAAAAAAAAAAAAAAAAAAAAAAAAAAAAAAAAAAAAAAAAAAAAAAAAAAAAAAAAAAAAAAAAAAAAAAAAAAAAAAAAAAAAAAAAAAAAAAAAAAAAAAAAAAAAAAAAAAAAAAAAAAAAAAAAAAAAAAAAAAAAAAAAAAAAAAAAAAAAAAAAAAAAAAAAAAAAAAAAAAAAAAAAAAAAAAAAAAAAAAAAAAAAAAAAAAAAAAAAAAAAAAAAAAAAAAAAAAAAAAAAAAAAAAAAAAAAAAAAAAAAAAAAAAAAAAAAAAAAAAAAAAAAAAAAAAAAAAAAAAAAAAAAAAAAAAAAAAAAAAAAAAAAAAAAAAAAAAAAAAAAAAAAAAAAAAAAAAAAAAAAAAAAAAAAAAAAAAAAAAAAAAAAAAAAAAAAAAAAAAAAAAAAAAAAAAAAAAAAAAAAAAAAAAAAAAAAAAAAAAAAAAAAAAAAAAAAAAAAAAAAAAAAAAAAAAAAAAAAAAAAAAAAAAAAAAAAAAAAAAAAAAAAAAAAAAAAAAAAAAAAAAAAAAAAAAAAAAAAAAAAAAAAAAAAAAAAAAAAAAAAAAAAAAAAAAAAAAAAAAAAAAAAAAAAAAAAAAAAAAAAAAATAAAAAAAAAAAAAAAAAAAAAAAAAAAAAAAAAAAAAAAAAAAAAAAAAAAAAAAAAAAAAAAAAAAAAAAAAAAAAAAAAAAAAAAAAAAAAAAAAAAAAAAAAAAAAAAAAAAAAAAAAAAAAAAAAAAAAAAAAAAAAAAAAAAAAATAAAAAAAAAAAAAAAAAAAAAAAAAAAAAAAAAAAAAAAAAAAAAAAAAAAAAAAAAAAAAAAAAAAAAAAAAAAAAAAAAAAAAAAAAAAAAAAAAAAAAAAAAAAAAAAAAAAAAAAAAAAAAAAAAAAAAAAAAAAAAAAAAAAAAAAAAAAAAAAAAAAAAAAAAAAAAAAAAAAAAAAAAAAAAAAAAAAAAAAAAAAAAAAAAAAAAAAAAAAAAAAAAAAAAAAAAAAAAAAAAAAAAAAAAAAAAAAAAAAAAAAAAAAAAAAAAAAAAAAAAAAAAAAAAAAAAAAAAAAAAAAAAAAAAAAAAAAAAAAAAAAAAAAAAAAAAAAAAAAAAAAAAAAAAAAAAAAAAAAAAAAAAAAAAAAAAAAAAAAAAAAAAAAAAAAAAAAAAAAAAAAAAAAAAAAAAAAAAAAAAAAAAAAAAAAAAAAAAAAAAAAAAAAAAAAAAAAAAAAAAAAAAAAAAAAAAAAAAAAAAAAAAAAAAAAAAAAAAAAAAAAAAAAAAAAAAAAAAAAAAAAAAAAAAAAAAAAAAAAAAAAAAAAAAAAAAAAAAAAAAAAAAAAAAAAAAAAAAAAAAAAAAAAAAAAAAAAAAAAAAAAAAAAAAAAAAAAAAAAAAAAAAAAAAAAAAAAAAAAAAAAAAAAAAAAAAAAAAAAAAAAAAAAAAAAAAAAAAAATAAAAAAAAAAAAAAAAAAAAAAAAAAAAAAAAAAAAAAAAAAAAAAAAAAAAAAAAAAAAAAAAAAAAAAAAAAAAAAAAAAAAAAAAAAAAAAAAAAAAAAAAAAAAAAAAAAAAAAAAAAAAAAAAAAAAAAAAAAAAAAAAAAAAAAAAAAAAAAAAAAAAAAAAAAAAAAAAAAAAAAAAAAAAAAAAAAAAAAAAAAAAAAAAAAAAAAAAAAAAAAAAAAAAAAAAAAAAAAAAAAAAAAAAAAAAAAAAAAAAAAAAAAAAAAAAAAAAAAAAAAAAAAAAAAAAAAAAAAAAAAAAAAAAAAAAAAAAAAAAAAAAAAAAAAAAAAAAAAAAAAAAAAAAAAAAAAAAAAAAAAAAAAAAAAAAAAAAAAAAAAAAAAAAAAAAAAAAAAAAAAAAAAAAAAAAAAAAAAAAAAAAAAAAAAAAAAAAAAAAAAAAAAAAAAAAAAAAAAAAAAAAAAAAAAAAAAAAAAAAAAAAAAAAAAAAAAAAAAAAAAAAAAAAAAAAAAAAAAAAAAAAAAAAAAAAAAAAAAAAAAAAAAAAAAAAAAAAAAAAAAAAAAAAAAAAAAAAAAAAAAAAAAAAAAAAAAAAAAAAAAAAAAAAAAAAAAAAAAAAAAAAAAAAAAAAAAAAAAAAAAAAAAAAAAAAAAAAAAAAAAAAAAAAAAAAAAAAAAAAAAAAAAAAAAAAAAAAAAAAAAAAAAAAAAAAAAAAAAAAAAAAAAAAAAAAAAAAAAAAAAAAAAAAAAAAAAAAAAAAAAAAAAAAAAAAAAAAAAAAAAAAAAAAAAAAAAAAAAAAAAAAAAAAAAAAAAAAAAAAAAAAAAAAAAAAAAAAAAAAAAAAAAAAAAAAAAAAAAAAAAAAAAAAAAAAAAAAAAAAAAAAAAAAAAAAAAAAAAAAAAAAAAAAAAAAAAAAAAAAAAAAAAAAAAAAAAAAAAAAAAAAAAAAAAAAAAAAAAAAAAAAAAAAAAAAAAAAAAAAAAAAAAAAAAAAAAAAAAAAAAAAAAAAAAAAAAAAAAAAAAAAAAAAAAAAAAAAAAAAAAAAAAAAAAAAAAAAAAAAAAAAAAAAAAAAAAAAAAAAAAAAAAAAAAAAAAAAAAAAAAAAAAAAAAAAAAAAAAAAAAAAAAAAAAAAAAAAAAAAAAAAAAAAAAAAAAAAAAAAAAAAAAAAAAAAAAAAAAAAAAAAAAAAAAAAAAAAAAAAAAAAAAAAAAAAAAAAAAAAAAAAAAAATAAAAAAAAAAAAAAAAAAAAAAAAAAAAAAAAAAAAAAAAAAAAAAAAAAAAAAAAAAAAAAAAAAAAAAAAAAAAAAAAAAAAAAAAAAAAAATAAAAAAAAAAAAAAAAAAAAAAAAAAAAAAAAAAAAAAAAAAAAAAAAAAAAAAAAAAAAAAAAAAAAAAAAAAAAAAAAAAAAAAAAAAAAAAAAAAAAAAAAAAAAAAAAAAAAAAAAAAAAAAAAAAAAAAAAAAAAAAAAAAAAAAAAAAAAAAAAAAAAAAAAAAAAAAAAAAAAAAAAAAAAAAAAAAAAAAAAAAAAAAAAAAAAAAAAAAAAAAAAAAAAAAAAAAAAAAAAAAAAAAAAAAAAAAAAAAAAAAAAAAAAAAAAAAAAAAAAAAAAAAAAAAAAAAAAAAAAAAAAAAAAAAAAAAAAAAAAAAAAAAAAAAAAAAAAAAAAAAAAAAAAAAAAAAAAAAAAAAAAAAAAAAAAAAAAAAAAAAAAAAAAAAAAAAAAAAAAAAAAAAAAAAAAAAAAAAAAAAAAAAAAAAAAAAAAAAAAAAAAAAAAAAAAAAAAAAAAAAAAAAAAAAAAAAAAAAAAAAAAAAAAAAAAAAAAAAAAAAAAAAAAAAAAAAAAAAAAAAAAAAAAAAAAAAAAAAAAAAAAAAAAAAAAAAAAAAAAAAAAAAAAAAAAAAAAAAAAAAAAAAAAAAAAAAAAAAAAAAAAAAAAAAAAAAAAAAAAAAAAAAAAAAAAAAAAAAAAAAAAAAAAAAAAAAAAAAAAAAAAAAAAAAAAAAAAAAAAAAAAAAAAAAAAAAAAAAAAAAAAAAAAAAAAAAAAAAAAAAAAAAAAAAAAAAAAAAAAAAAAAAAAAAAAAAAAAAAAAAAAAAAAAAAAAAAAAAAAAAAAAAAAAAAAAAAAAAAAAAAAAAAAAAAAAAAAAAAAAAAAAAAAAAAAAAAAAAAAAAAAAAAAAAAAAAAAAAAAAAAAAAAAAAAAAAAAAAAAAAAAAAAAAAAAAAAAAAAAAAAAAAAAAAAAAAAAAAAAAAAAAAAAAAAAAAAAAAAAAAAAAAAAAAAAAAAAAAAAAAAAAAAAAAAAAAAAAAAAAAAAAAAAAAAAAAAAAAAAAAAAAAAAAAAAAAAAAAAAAAAAAAAAAAAAAAAAAAAAAAAAAAAAAAAAAAAAAAAAAAAAAAAAAAAAAAAAAAAAAAAAAAAAAAAAAAAAAAAAAAAAAAAAAAAAAAAAAAAAAAAAAAAAAAAAAAAAAAAAAAAAAAAAAAAAAAAAAAAAAAAAAAAAAAAAAAAAAAAAAAAAAAAAAAAAAAAAAAAAAAAAAAAAAAAAAAAAAAAAAAAAAAAAAAAAAAAAAAAAAAAAAAAAAAAAAAAAAAAAAAAAAAAAAAAAAAAAAAAAAAAAAAAAAAAAAAAAAAAAAAAAAAAAAAAAAAAAAAAAAAAAAAAAAAAAAAAAAAAAAAAAAAAAAAAAAAAAAAAAAAAAAAAAAAAAAAAAAAAAAAAAAAAAAAAAAAAAAAAAAAAAAAAAAAAAAAAAAAAAAAAAAAAAAAAAAAAAAAAAAAAAAAAAAAAAAAAAAAAAAAAAAAAAAAAAAAAAAAAAAAAAAAAAAAAAAAAAAAAAAAAAAAAAAAAAAAAAAAAAAAAAAAAAAAAAAAAAAAAAAAAAAAAAAAAAAAAAAAAAAAAAAAAAAAAAAAAAAAAAAAAAAAAAAAAAAAAAAAAAAAAAAAAAAAAAAAAAAAAAAAAAAAAAAAAAAAAAAAAAAAAAAAAAAAAAAAAAAAAAAAAAAAAAAAAAAAAAAAAAAAAAAAAAAAAAAAAAAAAAAAAAAAAAAAAAAAAAAAAAAAAAAAAAAAAAAAAAAAAAAAAAAAAAAAAAAAAAAAAAAAAAAAAAAAAAAAAAAAAAAAAAAAAAAAAAAAAAAAAAAAAAAAAAAAAAAAAAAAAAAAAAAAAAAAAAAAAAAAAAAAAAAAAAAAAAAAAAAAAAAAAAAAAAAAAAAAAAAAAAAAAAAAAAAAAAAAAAAAAAAAAAAAAAAAAAAAAAAAAAAAAAAAAAAAAAAAAAAAAAAAAAAAAAAAAAAAAAAAAAAAAAAAAAAAAAAAAAAAAAAAAAAAAAAAAAAAAAAAAAAAAAAAAAAAAAAAAAAAAAAAAAAAAAAAAAAAAAAAAAAAAAAAAAAAAAAAAAAAAAAAAAAAAAAAAAAAAAAAAAAAAAAAAAAAAAAAAAAAAAAAAAAAAAAAAAAAAAAAAAAAAAAAAAAAAAAAAAAAAAAAAAAAAAAAAAAAAAAAAAAAAAAAAAAAAAAAAAAAAAAAAAAAAAAAAAAAAAAAAAAAAAAAAAAAAAAAAAAAAAAAAAAAAAAAAAAAAAAAAAAAAAAAAAAAAAAAAAAAAAAAAAAAAAAAAAAAAAAAAAAAAAAAAAAAAAAAAAAAAAAAAAAAAAAAAAAAAAAAAAAAAAAAAAAAAAAAAAAAAAAAAAAAAAAAAAAAAAAAAAAAAAAAAAAAAAAAAAAAAAAAAAAAAAAAAAAAAAAAAAAAAAAAAAAAAAAAAAAAAAAATAAAAAAAAAAAAAAAAAAAAAAAAAAAAAAAAAAAAAAAAAAAAAAAAAAAAAAAAAAAAAAAAAAAAAAAAAAAAAAAAAAAAAAAAAAAAAAAAAAAAAAAAAAAAAAAAAAAAAAAAAAAAAAAAAAAAAAAAAAAAAAAAAAAAAAAAAAAAAAAAAAAAAAAAAAAAAAAAAAAAAAAAAAAAAAAAAAAAAAAAAAAAAAAAAAAAAAAAAAAAAAAAAAAAAAAAAAAAAAAAAAAAAAAAAAAAAAAAAAAAAAAAAAAAAAAAAAAAAAAAAAAAAAAAAAAAAAAAAAAAAAAAAAAAAAAAAAAAAAAAAAAAAAAAAAAAAAAAAAAAAAAAAAAAAAAAAAAAAAAAAAAAAAAAAAAAAAAAAAAAAAAAAAAAAAAAAAAAAAAAAAAAAAAAAAAAAAAAAAAAAAAAAAAAAAAAAAAAAAAAAAAAAAAAAAAAAAAAAAAAAAAAAAAAAAAAAAAAAAAAAAAAAAAAAAAAAAAAAAAAAAAAAAAAAAAAAAAAAAAAAAAAAAAAAAAAAAAAAAAAAAAAAAAAAAAAAAAAAAAAAAAAAAAAAAAAAAAAAAAAAAAAAAAAAAAAAAAAAAAAAAAAAAAAAAAAAAAAAAAAAAAAAAAAAAAAAAAAAAAAAAAAAAAAAAAAAAAAAAAAAAAAAAAAAAAAAAAAAAAAAAAAAAAAAAAAAAAAAAAAAAAAAAAAAAAAAAAAAAAAAAAAAAAAAAAAAAAAAAAAAAAAAAAAAAAAAAAAAAAAAAAAAAAAAAAAAAAAAAAAAAAAAAAAAAAAAAAAAAAAAAAAAAAAAAAAAAAAAAAAAAAAAAAAAAAAAAAAAAAAAAAAAAAAAAAAAAAAAAAAAAAAAAAAAAAAAAAAAAAAAAAAAAAAAAAAAAAAAAAAAAAAAAAAAAAAAAAAAAAAAAAAAAAAAAAAAAAAAAAAAAAAAAAAAAAAAAAAAAAAAAAAAAAAAAAAAAAAAAAAAAAAAAAAAAAAAAAAAAAAAAAAAAAAAAAAAAAAAAAAAAAAAAAAAAAAAAAAAAAAAAAAAAAAAAAAAAAAAAAAAAAAAAAAAAAAAAAAAAAAAAAAAAAAAAAAAAAAAAAAAAAAAAAAAAAAAAAAAAAAAAAAAAAAAAAAAAAAAAAAAAAAAAAAAAAAAAAAAAAAAAAAAAAAAAAAAAAAAAAAAAAAAAAAAAAAAAAAAAAAAAAAAAAAAAAAAAAAAAAAAAAAAAAAAAAAAAAAAAAAAAAAAAAAAAAAAAAAAAAAAAAAAAAAAAAAAAAAAAAAAAAAAAAAAAAAAAAAAAAAAAAAAAAAAAAAAAAAAAAAAAAAAAAAAAAAAAAAAAAAAAAAAAAAAAAAAAAAAAAAAAAAAAAAAAAAAAAAAAAAAAAAAAAAAAAAAAAAAAAAAAAAAAAAAAAAAAAAAAAAAAAAAAAAAAAAAAAAAAAAAAAAAAAAAAAAAAAAAAAAAAAAAAAAAAAAAAAAAAAAAAAAAAAAAAAAAAAAAAAAAAAAAAAAAAAAAAAAAAAAAAAAAAAAAAAAAAAAAAAAAAAAAAAAAAAAAAAAAAAAAAAAAAAAAAAAAAAAAAAAAAAAAAAAAAAAAAAAAAAAAAAAAAAAAAAAAAAAAAAAAAAAAAAAAAAAAAAAAAAAAAAAAAAAAAAAAAAAAAAAAAAAAAAAAAAAAAAAAAAAAAAAAAAAAAAAAAAAAAAAAAAAAAAAAAAAAAAAAAAAAAAAAAAAAAAAAAAAAAAAAAAAAAAAAAAAAAAAAAAAAAAAAAAAAAAAAAAAAAAAAAAAAAAAAAAAAAAAAAAAAAAAAAAAAAAAAAAAAAAAAAAAAAAAAAAAAAAAAAAAAAAAAAAAAAAAAAAAAAAAAAAAAAAAAAAAAAAAAAAAAAAAAAAAAAAAAAAAAAAAAAAAAAAAAAAAAAAAAAAAAAAAAAAAAAAAAAAAAAAAAAAAAAAAAAAAAAAAAAAAAAAAAAAAAAAAAAAAAAAAAAAAAAAAAAAAAAAAAAAAAAAAAAAAAAAAAAAAAAAAAAAAAAAAAAAAAAAAAAAAAAAAAAAAAAAAAAAAAAAAAAAAAAAAAAAAAAAAAAAAAAAAAAAAAAAAAAAAAAAAAAAAAAAAAAAAAAAAAAAAAAAAAAAAAAAAAAAAAAAAAAAAAAAAAAAAAAAAAAAAAAAAAAAAAAAAAAAAAAAAAAAAAAAAAAAAAAAAAAAAAAAAAAAAAAAAAAAAAAAAAAAAAAAAAAAAAAAAAAAAAAAAAAAAAAAAAAAAAAAAAAAAAAAAAAAAAAAAAAAAAAAAAAAAAAAAAAAAAAAAAAAAAAAAAAAAAAAAAAAAAAAAAAAAAAAAAAAAAAAAAAAAAAAAAAAAAAAAAAAAAAAAAAAAAAAAAAAAAAAAAAAAAAAAAAAAAAAAAAAAAAAAAAAAAAAAAAAAAAAAAAAAAAAAAAAAAAAAAAAAAAAAAAAAAAAAAAAAAAAAAAAAAAAAAAAAAAAAAAAAAAAAAAAAAAAAAAAAAAAAAAAAAAAAAAAAAAAAAAAAAAAAAAAAAAAAAAAAAAAAAAAAAAAAAAAAAAAAAAAAAAAAAAAAAAAAAAAAAAAAAAAAAAAAAAAAAAAAAAAAAAAAAAAAAAAAAAAAAAAAAAAAAAAAAAAAAAAAAAAAAAAAAAAAAAAAAAAAAAAAAAAAAAAAAAAAAAAAAAAAAAAAAAAAAAAAAAAAAAAAAAAAAAAAAAAAAAAAAAAAAAAAAAAAAAAAAAAAAAAAAAAAAAAAAAAAAAAAAAAAAAAAAAAAAAAAAAAAAAAAAAAAAAAAAAAAAAAAAAAAAAAAAAAAAAAAAAAAAAAAAAAAAAAAAAAAAAAAAAAAAAAAAAAAAAAAAAAAAAAAAAAAAAAAAAAAAAAAAAAAAAAAAAAAAAAAAAAAAAAAAAAAAAAAAAAAAAAAAAAAAAAAAAAAAAAAAAAAAAAAAAAAAAAAAAAAAAAAAAAAAAAAAAAAAAAAAAAAAAAAAAAAAAAAAAAAAAAAAAAAAAAAAAAAAAAAAAAAAAAAAAAAAAAAAAAAAAAAAAAAAAAAAAAAAAAAAAAAAAAAAAAAAAAAAAAAAAAAAAAAAAAAAAAAAAAAAAAAAAAAAAAAAAAAAAAAAAAAAAAAAAAAAAAAAAAAAAAAAAAAAAAAAAAAAAAAAAAAAAAAAAAAAAAAAAAAAAAAAAAAAAAAAAAAAAAAAAAAAAAAAAAAAAAAAAAAAAAAAAAAAAAAAAAAAAAAAAAAAAAAAAAAAAAAAAAAAAAAAAAAAAAAAAAAAAAAAAAAAAAAAAAAAAAAAAAAAAAAAAAAAAAAAAAAAAAAAAAAAAAAAAAAAAAAAAAAAAAAAAAAAAAAAAAAAAAAAAAAAAAAAAAAAAAAAAAAAAAAAAAAAAAAAAAAAAAAAAAAAAAAAAAAAAAAAAAAAAAAAAAAAAAAAAAAAAAAAAAAAAAAAAAAAAAAAAAAAAAAAAAAAAAAAAAAAAAAAAAAAAAAAAAAAAAAAAAAAAAAAAAAAAAAAAAAAAAAAAAAAAAAAAAAAAAAAAAAAAAAAAAAAAAAAAAAAAAAAAAAAAAAAAAAAAAAAAAAAAAAAAAAAAAAAAAAAAAAAAAAAAAAAAAAAAAAAAAAAAAAAAAAAAAAAAAAAAAAAAAAAAAAAAAAAAAAAAAAAAAAAAAAAAAAAAAAAAAAAAAAAAAAAAAAAAAAAAAAAAAAAAAAAAAAAAAAAAAAAAAAAAAAAAAAAAAAAAAAAAAAAAAAAAAAAAAAAAAAAAAAAAAAAAAAAAAAAAAAAAAAAAAAAAAAAAAAAAAAAAAAAAAAAAAAAAAAAAAAAAAAAAAAAAAAAAAAAAAAAAAAAAAAAAAAAAAAAAAAAAAAAAAAAAAAAAAAAAAAAAAAAAAAAAAAAAAAAAAAAAAAAAAAAAAAAAAAAAAAAAAAAAAAAAAAAAAAAAAAAAAAAAAAAAAAAAAAAAAAAAAAAAAAAAAAAAAAAAAAAAAAAAAAAAAAAAAAAAAAAAAAAAAAAAAAAAAAAAAAAAAAAAAAAAAAAAAAAAAAAAAAAAAAAAAAAAAAAAAAAAAAAAAAAAAAAAAAAAAAAAAAAAAAAAAAAAAAAAAAAAAAAAAAAAAAAAAAAAAAAAAAAAAAAAAAAAAAAAAAAAAAAAAAAAAAAAAAAAAAAAAAAAAAAAAAAAAAAAAAAAAAAAAAAAAAAAAAAAAAAAAAAAAAAAAAAAAAAAAAAAAAAAAAAAAAAAAAAAAAAAAAAAAAAAAAAAAAAAAAAAAAAAAAAAAAAAAAAAAAAAAAAAAAAAAAAAAAAAAAAAAAAAAAAAAAAAAAAAAAAAAAAAAAAAAAAAAAAAAAAAAAAAAAAAAAAAAAAAAAAAAAAAAAAAAAAAAAAAAAAAAAAAAAAAAAAAAAAAAAAAAAAAAAAAAAAAAAAAAAAAAAAAAAAAAAAAAAAAAAAAAAAAAAAAAAAAAAAAAAAAAAAAAAAAAAAAAAAAAAAAAAAAAAAAAAAAAAAAAAAAAAAAAAAAAAAAAAAAAAAAAAAAAAAAAAAAAAAAAAAAAAAAAAAAAAAAAAAAAAAAAAAAAAAAAAAAAAAAAAAAAAAAAAAAAAAAAAAAAAAAAAAAAAAAAAAAAAAAAAAAAAAAAAAAAAAAAAAAAAAAAAAAAAAAAAAAAAAAAAAAAAAAAAAAAAAAAAAAAAAAAAAAAAAAAAAAAAAAAAAAAAAAAAAAAAAAAAAAAAAAAAAAAAAAAAAAAAAAAAAAAAAAAAAAAAAAAAAAAAAAAAAAAAAAAAAAAAAAAAAAAAAAAAAAAAAAAAAAAAAAAAAAAAAAAAAAAAAAAAAAAAAAAAAAAAAAAAAAAAAAAAAAAAAAAAAAAAAAAAAAAAAAAAAAAAAAAAAAAAAAAAAAAAAAAAAAAAAAAAAAAAAAAAAAAAAAAAAAAAAAAAAAAAAAAAAAAAAAAAAAAAAAAAAAAAAAAAAAAAAAAAAAAAAAAAAAAAAAAAAAAAAAAAAAAAAAAAAAAAAAAAAAAAAAAAAAAAAAAAAAAAAAAAAAAAAAAAAAAAAAAAAAAAAAAAAAAAAAAAAAAAAAAAAAAAAAAAAAAAAAAAAAAAAAAAAAAAAAAAAAAAAAAAAAAAAAAAAAAAAAAAAAAAAAAAAAAAAAAAAAAAAAAAAAAAAAAAAAAAAAAAAAAAAAAAAAAAAAAAAAAAAAAAAAAAAAAAAAAAAAAAAAAAAAAAAAAAAAAAAAAAAAAAAAAAAAAAAAAAAAAAAAAAAAAAAAAAAAAAAAAAAAAAAAAAAAAAAAAAAAAAAAAAAAAAAAAAAAAAAAAAAAAAAAAAAAAAAAAAAAAAAAAAAAAAAAAAAAAAAAAAAAAAAAAAAAAAAAAAAAAAAAAAAAAAAAAAAAAAAAAAAAAAAAAAAAAAAAAAAAAAAAAAAAAAAAAAAAAAAAAAAAAAAAAAAAAAAAAAAAAAAAAAAAAAAAAAAAAAAAAAAAAAAAAAAAAAAAAAAAAAAAAAAAAAAAAAAAAAAAAAAAAAAAAAAAAAAAAAAAAAAAAAAAAAAAAAAAAAAAAAAAAAAAAAAAAAAAAAAAAAAAAAAAAAAAAAAAAAAAAAAAAAAAAAAAAAAAAAAAAAAAAAAAAAAAAAAAAAAAAAAAAAAAAAAAAAAAAAAAAAAAAAAAAAAAAAAAAAAAAAAAAAAAAAAAAAAAAAAAAAAAAAAAAAAAAAAAAAAAAAAAAAAAAAAAAAAAAAAAAAAAAAAAAAAAAAAAAAAAAAAAAAAAAAAAAAAAAAAAAAAAAAAAAAAAAAAAAAAAAAAAAAAAAAAAAAAAAAAAAAAAAAAAAAAAAAAAAAAAAAAAAAAAAAAAAAAAAAAAAAAAAAAAAAAAAAAAAAAAAAAAAAAAAAAAAAAAAAAAAAAAAAAAAAAAAAAAAAAAAAAAAAAAAAAAAAAAAAAAAAAAAAAAAAAAAAAAAAAAAAAAAAAAAAAAAAAAAAAAAAAAAAAAAAAAAAAAAAAAAAAAAAAAAAAAAAAAAAAAAAAAAAAAAAAAAAAAAAAAAAAAAAAAAAAAAAAAAAAAAAAAAAAAAAAAAAAAAAAAAAAAAAAAAAAAAAAAAAAAAAAAAAAAAAAAAAAAAAAAAAAAAAAAAAAAAAAAAAAAAAAAAAAAAAAAAAAAAAAAAAAAAAAAAAAAAAAAAAAAAAAAAAAAAAAAAAAAAAAAAAAAAAAAAAAAAAAAAAAAAAAAAAAAAAAAAAAAAAAAAAAAAAAAAAAAAAAAAAAAAAAAAAAAAAAAAAAAAAAAAAAAAAAAAAAAAAAAAAAAAAAAAAAAAAAAAAAAAAAAAAAAAAAAAAAAAAAAAAAAAAAAAAAAAAAAAAAAAAAAAAAAAAAAAAAAAAAAAAAAAAAAAAAAAAAAAAAAAAAAAAAAAAAAAAAAAAAAAAAAAAAAAAAAAAAAAAAAAAAAAAAAAAAAAAAAAAAAAAAAAAAAAAAAAAAAAAAAAAAAAAAAAAAAAAAAAAAAAAAAAAAAAAAAAAAAAAAAAAAAAAAAAAAAAAAAAAAAAAAAAAAAAAAAAAAAAAAAAAAAAAAAAAAAAAAAAAAAAAAAAAAAAAAAAAAAAAAAAAAAAAAAAAAAAAAAAAAAAAAAAAAAAAAAAAAAAAAAAAAAAAAAAAAAAAAAAAAAAAAAAAAAAAAAAAAAAAAAAAAAAAAAAAAAAAAAAAAAAAAAAAAAAAAAAAAAAAAAAAAAAAAAAAAAAAAAAAAAAAAAAAAAAAAAAAAAAAAAAAAAAAAAAAAAAAAAAAAAAAAAAAAAAAAAAAAAAAAAAAAAAAAAAAAAAAAAAAAAAAAAAAAAAAAAAAAAAAAAAAAAAAAAAAAAAAAAAAAAAAAAAAAAAAAAAAAAAAAAAAAAAAAAAAAAAAAAAAAAAAAAAAAAAAAAAAAAAAAAAAAAAAAAAAAAAAAAAAAAAAAAAAAAAAAAAAAAAAAAAAAAAAAAAAAAAAAAAAAAAAAAAAAAAAAAAAAAAAAAAAAAAAAAAAAAAAAAAAAAAAAAAAAAAAAAAAAAAAAAAAAAAAAAAAAAAAAAAAAAAAAAAAAAAAAAAAAAAAAAAAAAAAAAAAAAAAAAAAAAAAAAAAAAAAAAAAAAAAAAAAAAAAAAAAAAAAAAAAAAAAAAAAAAAAAAAAAAAAAAAAAAAAAAAAAAAAAAAAAAAAAAAAAAAAAAAAAAAAAAAAAAAAAAAAAAAAAAAAAAAAAAAAAAAAAAAAAAAAAAAAAAAAAAAAAAAAAAAAAAAAAAAAAAAAAAAAAAAAAAAAAAAAAAAAAAAAAAAAAAAAAAAAAAAAAAAAAAAAAAAAAAAAAAAAAAAAAAAAAAAAAAAAAAAAAAAAAAAAAAAAAAAAAAAAAAAAAAAAAAAAAAAAAAAAAAAAAAAAAAAAAAAAAAAAAAAAAAAAAAAAAAAAAAAAAAAAAAAAAAAAAAAAAAAAAAAAAAAAAAAAAAAAAAAAAAAAAAAAAAAAAAAAAAAAAAAAAAAAAAAAAAAAAAAAAAAAAAAAAAAAAAAAAAAAAAAAAAAAAAAAAAAAAAAAAAAAAAAAAAAAAAAAAAAAAAAAAAAAAAAAAAAAAAAAAAAAAAAAAAAAAAAAAAAAAAAAAAAAAAAAAAAAAAAAAAAAAAAAAAAAAAAAAAAAAAAAAAAAAAAAAAAAAAAAAAAAAAAAAAAAAAAAAAAAAAAAAAAAAAAAAAAAAAAAAAAAAAAAAAAAAAAAAAAAAAAAAAAAAAAAAAAAAAAAAAAAAAAAAAAAAAAAAAAAAAAAAAAAAAAAAAAAAAAAAAAAAAAAAAAAAAAAAAAAAAAAAAAAAAAAAAAAAAAAAAAAAAAAAAAAAAAAAAAAAAAAAAAAAAAAAAAAAAAAAAAAAAAAAAAAAAAAAAAAAAAAAAAAAAAAAAAAAAAAAAAAAAAAAAAAAAAAAAAAAAAAAAAAAAAAAAAAAAAAAAAAAAAAAAAAAAAAAAAAAAAAAAAAAAAAAAAAAAAAAAAAAAAAAAAAAAAAAAAAAAAAAAAAAAAAAAAAAAAAAAAAAAAAAAAAAAAAAAAAAAAAAAAAAAAAAAAAAAAAAAAAAAAAAAAAAAAAAAAAAAAAAAAAAAAAAAAAAAAAAAAAAAAAAAAAAAAAAAAAAAAAAAAAAAAAAAAAAAAAAAAAAAAAAAAAAAAAAAAAAAAAAAAAAAAAAAAAAAAAAAAAAAAAAAAAAAAAAAAAAAAAAAAAAAAAAAAAAAAAAAAAAAAAAAAAAAAAAAAAAAAAAAAAAAAAAAAAAAAAAAAAAAAAAAAAAAAAAAAAAAAAAAAAAAAAAAAAAAAAAAAAAAAAAAAAAAAAAAAAAAAAAAAAAAAAAAAAAAAAAAAAAAAAAAAAAAAAAAAAAAAAAAAAAAAAAAAAAAAAAAAAAAAAAAAAAAAAAAAAAAAAAAAAAAAAAAAAAAAAAAAAAAAAAAAAAAAAAAAAAAAAAAAAAAAAAAAAAAAAAAAAAAAAAAAAAAAAAAAAAAAAAAAAAAAAAAAAAAAAAAAAAAAAAAAAAAAAAAAAAAAAAAAAAAAAAAAAAAAAAAAAAAAAAAAAAAAAAAAAAAAAAAAAAAAAAAAAAAAAAAAAAAAAAAAAAAAAAAAAAAAAAAAAAAAAAAAAAAAAAAAAAAAAAAAAAAAAAAAAAAAAAAAAAAAAAAAAAAAAAAAAAAAAAAAAAAAAAAAAAAAAAAAAAAAAAAAAAAAAAAAAAAAAAAAAAAAAAAAAAAAAAAAAAAAAAAAAAAAAAAAAAAAAAAAAAAAAAAAAAAAAAAAAAAAAAAAAAAAAAAAAAAAAAAAAAAAAAAAAAAAAAAAAAAAAAAAAAAAAAAAAAAAAAAAAAAAAAAAAAAAAAAAAAAAAAAAAAAAAAAAAAAAAAAAAAAAAAAAAAAAAAAAAAAAAAAAAAAAAAAAAAAAAAAAAAAAAAAAAAAAAAAAAAAAAAAAAAAAAAAAAAAAAAAAAAAAAAAAAAAAAAAAAAAAAAAAAAAAAAAAAAAAAAAAAAAAAAAAAAAAAAAAAAAAAAAAAAAAAAAAAAAAAAAAAAAAAAAAAAAAAAAAAAAAAAAAAAAAAAAAAAAAAAAAAAAAAAAAAAAAAAAAAAAAAAAAAAAAAAAAAAAAAAAAAAAAAAAAAAAAAAAAAAAAAAAAAAAAAAAAAAAAAAAAAAAAAAAAAAAAAAAAAAAAAAAAAAAAAAAAAAAAAAAAAAAAAAAAAAAAAAAAAAAAAAAAAAAAAAAAAAAAAAAAAAAAAAAAAAAAAAAAAAAAAAAAAAAAAAAAAAAAAAAAAAAAAAAAAAAAAAAAAAAAAAAAAAAAAAAAAAAAAAAAAAAAAAAAAAAAAAAAAAAAAAAAAAAAAAAAAAAAAAAAAAAAAAAAAAAAAAAAAAAAAAAAAAAAAAAAAAAAAAAAAAAAAAAAAAAAAAAAAAAAAAAAAAAAAAAAAAAAAAAAAAAAAAAAAAAAAAAAAAAAAAAAAAAAAAAAAAAAAAAAAAAAAAAAAAAAAAAAAAAAAAAAAAAAAAAAAAAAAAAAAAAAAAAAAAAAAAAAAAAAAAAAAAAAAAAAAAAAAAAAAAAAAAAAAAAAAAAAAAAAAAAAAAAAAAAAAAAAAAAAAAAAAAAAAAAAAAAAAAAAAAAAAAAAAAAAAAAAAAAAAAAAAAAAAAAAAAAAAAAAAAAAAAAAAAAAAAAAAAAAAAAAAAAAAAAAAAAAAAAAAAAAAAAAAAAAAAAAAAAAAAAAAAAAAAAAAAAAAAAAAAAAAAAAAAAAAAAAAAAAAAAAAAAAAAAAAAAAAAAAAAAAAAAAAAAAAAAAAAAAAAAAAAAAAAAAAAAAAAAAAAAAAAAAAAAAAAAAAAAAAAAAAAAAAAAAAAAAAAAAAAAAAAAAAAAAAAAAAAAAAAAAAAAAAAAAAAAAAAAAAAAAAAAAAAAAAAAAAAAAAAAAAAAAAAAAAAAAAAAAAAAAAAAAAAAAAAAAAAAAAAAAAAAAAAAAAAAAAAAAAAAAAAAAAAAAAAAAAAAAAAAAAAAAAAAAAAAAAAAAAAAAAAAAAAAAAAAAAAAAAAAAAAAAAAAAAAAAAAAAAAAAAAAAAAAAAAAAAAAAAAAAAAAAAAAAAAAAAAAAAAAAAAAAAAAAAAAAAAAAAAAAAAAAAAAAAAAAAAAAAAAAAAAAAAAAAAAAAAAAAAAAAAAAAAAAAAAAAAAAAAAAAAAAAAAAAAAAAAAAAAAAAAAAAAAAAAAAAAAAAAAAAAAAAAAAAAAAAAAAAAAAAAAAAAAAAAAAAAAAAAAAAAAAAAAAAAAAAAAAAAAAAAAAAAAAAAAAAAAAAAAAAAAAAAAAAAAAAAAAAAAAAAAAAAAAAAAAAAAAAAAAAAAAAAAAAAAAAAAAAAAAAAAAAAAAAAAAAAAAAAAAAAAAAAAAAAAAAAAAAAAAAAAAAAAAAAAAAAAAAAAAAAAAAAAAAAAAAAAAAAAAAAAAAAAAAAAAAAAAAAAAAAAAAAAAAAAAAAAAAAAAAAAAAAAAAAAAAAAAAAAAAAAAAAAAAAAAAAAAAAAAAAAAAAAAAAAAAAAAAAAAAAAAAAAAAAAAAAAAAAAAAAAAAAAAAAAAAAAAAAAAAAAAAAAAAAAAAAAAAAAAAAAAAAAAAAAAAAAAAAAAAAAAAAAAAAAAAAAAAAAAAAAAAAAAAAAAAAAAAAAAAAAAAAAAAAAAAAAAAAAAAAAAAAAAAAAAAAAAAAAAAAAAAAAAAAAAAAAAAAAAAAAAAAAAAAAAAAAAAAAAAAAAAAAAAAAAAAAAAAAAAAAAAAAAAAAAAAAAAAAAAAAAAAAAAAAAAAAAAAAAAAAAAAAAAAAAAAAAAAAAAAAAAAAAAAAAAAAAAAAAAAAAAAAAAAAAAAAAAAAAAAAAAAAAAAAAAAAAAAAAAAAAAAAAAAAAAAAAAAAAAAAAAAAAAAAAAAAAAAAAAAAAAAAAAAAAAAAAAAAAAAAAAAAAAAAAAAAAAAAAAAAAAAAAAAAAAAAAAAAAAAAAAAAAAAAAAAAAAAAAAAAAAAAAAAAAAAAAAAAAAAAAAAAAAAAAAAAAAAAAAAAAAAAAAAAAAAAAAAAAAAAAAAAAAAAAAAAAAAAAAAAAAAAAAAAAAAAAAAAAAAAAAAAAAAAAAAAAAAAAAAAAAAAAAAAAAAAAAAAAAAAAAAAAAAAAAAAAAAAAAAAAAAAAAAAAAAAAAAAAAAAAAAAAAAAAAAAAAAAAAAAAAAAAAAAAAAAAAAAAAAAAAAAAAAAAAAAAAAAAAAAAAAAAAAAAAAAAAAAAAAAAAAAAAAAAAAAAAAAAAAAAAAAAAAAAAAAAAAAAAAAAAAAAAAAAAAAAAAAAAAAAAAAAAAAAAAAAAAAAAAAAAAAAAAAAAAAAAAAAAAAAAAAAAAAAAAAAAAAAAAAAAAAAAAAAAAAAAAAAAAAAAAAAAAAAAAAAAAAAAAAAAAAAAAAAAAAAAAAAAAAAAAAAAAAAAAAAAAAAAAAAAAAAAAAAAAAAAAAAAAAAAAAAAAAAAAAAAAAAAAAAAAAAAAAAAAAAAAAAAAAAAAAAAAAAAAAAAAAAAAAAAAAAAAAAAAAAAAAAAAAAAAAAAAAAAAAAAAAAAAAAAAAAAAAAAAAAAAAAAAAAAAAAAAAAAAAAAAAAAAAAAAAAAAAAAAAAAAAAAAAAAAAAAAAAAAAAAAAAAAAAAAAAAAAAAAAAAAAAAAAAAAAAAAAAAAAAAAAAAAAAAAAAAAAAAAAAAAAAAAAAAAAAAAAAAAAAAAAAAAAAAAAAAAAAAAAAAAAAAAAAAAAAAAAAAAAAAAAAAAAAAAAAAAAAAAAAAAAAAAAAAAAAAAAAAAAAAAAAAAAAAAAAAAAAAAAAAAAAAAAAAAAAAAAAAAAAAAAAAAAAAAAAAAAAAAAAAAAAAAAAAAAAAAAAAAAAAAAAAAAAAAAAAAAAAAAAAAAAAAAAAAAAAAAAAAAAAAAAAAAAAAAAAAAAAAAAAAAAAAAAAAAAAAAAAAAAAAAAAAAAAAAAAAAAAAAAAAAAAAAAAAAAAAAAAAAAAAAAAAAAAAAAAAAAAAAAAAAAAAAAAAAAAAAAAAAAAAAAAAAAAAAAAAAAAAAAAAAAAAAAAAAAAAAAAAAAAAAAAAAAAAAAAAAAAAAAAAAAAAAAAAAAAAAAAAAAAAAAAAAAAAAAAAAAAAAAAAAAAAAAAAAAAAAAAAAAAAAAAAAAAAAAAAAAAAAAAAAAAAAAAAAAAAAAAAAAAAAAAAAAAAAAAAAAAAAAAAAAAAAAAAAAAAAAAAAAAAAAAAAAAAAAAAAAAAAAAAAAAAAAAAAAAAAAAAAAAAAAAAAAAAAAAAAAAAAAAAAAAAAAAAAAAAAAAAAAAAAAAAAAAAAAAAAAAAAAAAAAAAAAAAAAAAAAAAAAAAAAAAAAAAAAAAAAAAAAAAAAAAAAAAAAAAAAAAAAAAAAAAAAAAAAAAAAAAAAAAAAAAAAAAAAAAAAAAAAAAAAAAAAAAAAAAAAAAAAAAAAAAAAAAAAAAAAAAAAAAAAAAAAAAAAAAAAAAAAAAAAAAAAAAAAAAAAAAAAAAAAAAAAAAAAAAAAAAAAAAAAAAAAAAAAAAAAAAAAAAAAAAAAAAAAAAAAAAAAAAAAAAAAAAAAAAAAAAAAAAAAAAAAAAAAAAAAAAAAAAAAAAAAAAAAAAAAAAAAAAAAAAAAAAAAAAAAAAAAAAAAAAAAAAAAAAAAAAAAAAAAAAAAAAAAAAAAAAAAAAAAAAAAAAAAAAAAAAAAAAAAAAAAAAAAAAAAAAAAAAAAAAAAAAAAAAAAAAAAAAAAAAAAAAAAAAAAAAAAAAAAAAAAAAAAAAAAAAAAAAAAAAAAAAAAAAAAAAAAAAAAAAAAAAAAAAAAAAAAAAAAAAAAAAAAAAAAAAAAAAAAAAAAAAAAAAAAAAAAAAAAAAAAAAAAAAAAAAAAAAAAAAAAAAAAAAAAAAAAAAAAAAAAAAAAAAAAAAAAAAAAAAAAAAAAAAAAAAAAAAAAAAAAAAAAAAAAAAAAAAAAAAAAAAAAAAAAAAAAAAAAAAAAAAAAAAAAAAAAAAAAAAAAAAAAAAAAAAAAAAAAAAAAAAAAAAAAAAAAAAAAAAAAAAAAAAAAAAAAAAAAAAAAAAAAAAAAAAAAAAAAAAAAAAAAAAAAAAAAAAAAAAAAAAAAAAAAAAAAAAAAAAAAAAAAAAAAAAAAAAAAAAAAAAAAAAAAAAAAAAAAAAAAAAAAAAAAAAAAAAAAAAAAAAAAAAAAAAAAAAAAAAAAAAAAAAAAAAAAAAAAAAAAAAAAAAAAAAAAAAAAAAAAAAAAAAAAAAAAAAAAAAAAAAAAAAAAAAAAAAAAAAAAAAAAAAAAAAAAAAAAAAAAAAAAAAAAAAAAAAAAAAAAAAAAAAAAAAAAAAAAAAAAAAAAAAAAAAAAAAAAAAAAAAAAAAAAAAAAAAAAAAAAAAAAAAAAAAAAAAAAAAAAAAAAAAAAAAAAAAAAAAAAAAAAAAAAAAAAAAAAAAAAAAAAAAAAAAAAAAAAAAAAAAAAAAAAAAAAAAAAAAAAAAAAAAAAAAAAAAAAAAAAAAAAAAAAAAAAAAAAAAAAAAAAAAAAAAAAAAAAAAAAAAAAAAAAAAAAAAAAAAAAAAAAAAAAAAAAAAAAAAAAAAAAAAAAAAAAAAAAAAAAAAAAAAAAAAAAAAAAAAAAAAAAAAAAAAAAAAAAAAAAAAAAAAAAAAAAAAAAAAAAAAAAAAAAAAAAAAAAAAAAAAAAAAAAAAAAAAAAAAAAAAAAAAAAAAAAAAAAAAAAAAAAAAAAAAAAAAAAAAAAAAAAAAAAAAAAAAAA
This sequence comes from Grus americana, assembly GCF_028858705.1. Lineage (NCBI taxonomy): Eukaryota > Metazoa > Chordata > Aves > Gruiformes > Gruidae > Grus > Grus americana. The sequence continues at coordinate 22,300 of NW_026562042.1, forward strand.
AAAAAAAAAAAAAAAAAAAAAAAAAAAAAAAAAAAAAAAAAAAAAAAAAAAAAAAAAAAAAAAAAAAAAAAAAAAAAAAAAAAAAAAAAAAAAAAAAAAAAAAAAAAAAAAAAAAAAAAAAAAAAAAAAAAAAAAAAAAAAAAAAAAAAAAAAAAAAAAAAAAAAAAAAAAAAAAAAAAAAAAAAAAAAAAAAAAAAAAAAAAAAAAAAAAAAAAAAAAAAAAAAAAAAAAAAAAAAAAAAAAAAAAAAAAAAAAAAAAAAAAAAAAAAAAAAAAAAAAAAAAAAAAAAAAAAAAAAAAAAAAAAAAAAAAAAAAAAAAAAAAAAAAAAAAAAAAAAAAAAAAAAAAAAAAAAAAAAAAAAAAAAAAAAAAAAAAAAAAAAAAAAAAAAAAAAAAAAAAAAAAAAAAAAAAAAAAAAAAAAAAAAAAAAAAAAAAAAAAAAAAAAAAAAAAAAAAAAAAAAAAAAAAAAAAAAAAAAAAAAAAAAAAAAAAAAAAAAAAAAAAAAAAAAAAAAAAAAAAAAAAAAAAAAAAAAAAAAAAAAAAAAAAAAAAAAAAAAAAAAAAAAAAAAAAAAAAAAAAAAAAAAAAAAAAAAAAAAAAAAAAAAAAAAAAAAAAAAAAAAAAAAAAAAAAAAAAAAAAAAAAAAAAAAAAAAAAAAAAAAAAAAAAAAAAAAAAAAAAAAAAAAAAAAAAAAAAAAAAAAAAAAAAAAAAAAAAAAAAAAAAAAAAAAAAAAAAAAAAAAAAAAAAAAAAAAAAAAAAAAAAAAAAAAAAAAAAAAAAAAAAAAAAAAAAAAAAAAAAAAAAAAAAAAAAAAAAAAAAAAAAAAAAAAAAAAAAAAAAAAAAAAAAAAAAAAAAAAAAAAAAAAAAAAAAAAAAAAAAAAAAAAAAAAAAAAAAAAAAAAAAAAAAAAAAAAAAAAAAAAAAAAAAAAAAAAAAAAAAAAAAAAAAAAAAAAAAAAAAAAAAAAAAAAAAAAAAAAAAAAAAAAAAAAAAAAAAAAAAAAAAAAAAAAAAAAAAAAAAAAAAAAAAAAAAAAAAAAAAAAAAAAAAAAAAAAAAAAAAAAAAAAAAAAAAAAAAAAAAAAAAAAAAAAAAAAAAAAAAAAAAAAAAAAAAAAAAAAAAAAAAAAAAAAAAAAAAAAAAAAAAAAAAAAAAAAAAAAAAAAAAAAAAAAAAAAAAAAAAAAAAAAAAAAAAAAAAAAAAAAAAAAAAAAAAAAAAAAAAAAAAAAAAAAAAAAAAAAAAAAAAAAAAAAAAAAAAAAAAAAAAAAAAAAAAAAAAAAAAAAAAAAAAAAAAAAAAAAAAAAAAAAAAAAAAAAAAAAAAAAAAAAAAAAAAAAAAAAAAAAAAAAAAAAAAAAAAAAAAAAAAAAAAAAAAAAAAAAAAAAAAAAAAAAAAAAAAAAAAAAAAAAAAAAAAAAAAAAAAAAAAAAAAAAAAAAAAAAAAAAAAAAAAAAAAAAAAAAAAAAAAAAAAAAAAAAAAAAAAAAAAAAAAAAAAAAAAAAAAAAAAAAAAAAAAAAAAAAAAAAAAAAAAAAAAAAAAAAAAAAAAAAAAAAAAAAAAAAAAAAAAAAAAAAAAAAAAAAAAAAAAAAAAAAAAAAAAAAAAAAAAAAAAAAAAAAAAAAAAAAAAAAAAAAAAAAAAAAAAAAAAAAAAAAAAAAAAAAAAAAAAAAAAAAAAAAAAAAAAAAAAAAAAAAAAAAAAAAAAAAAAAAAAAAAAAAAAAAAAAAAAAAAAAAAAAAAAAAAAAAAAAAAAAAAAAAAAAAAAAAAAAAAAAAAAAAAAAAAAAAAAAAAAAAAAAAAAAAAAAAAAAAAAAAAAAAAAAAAAAAAAAAAAAAAAAAAAAAAAAAAAAAAAAAAAAAAAAAAAAAAAAAAAAAAAAAAAAAAAAAAAAAAAAAAAAAAAAAAAAAAAAAAAAAAAAAAAAAAAAAAAAAAAAAAAAAAAAAAAAAAAAAAAAAAAAAAAAAAAAAAAAAAAAAAAAAAAAAAAAAAAAAAAAAAAAAAAAAAAAAAAAAAAAAAAAAAAAAAAAAAAAAAAAAAAAAAAAAAAAAAAAAAAAAAAAAAAAAAAAAAAAAAAAAAAAAAAAAAAAAAAAAAAAAAAAAAAAAAAAAAAAAAAAAAAAAAAAAAAAAAAAAAAAAAAAAAAAAAAAAAAAAAAAAAAAAAAAAAAAAAAAAAAAAAAAAAAAAAAAAAAAAAAAAAAAAAAAAAAAAAAAAAAAAAAAAAAAAAAAAAAAAAAAAAAAAAAAAAAAAAAAAAAAAAAAAAAAAAAAAAAAAAAAAAAAAAAAAAAAAAAAAAAAAAAAAAAAAAAAAAAAAAAAAAAAAAAAAAAAAAAAAAAAAAAAAAAAAAAAAAAAAAAAAAAAAAAAAAAAAAAAAAAAAAAAAAAAAAAAAAAAAAAAAAAAAAAAAAAAAAAAAAAAAAAAAAAAAAAAAAAAAAAAAAAAAAAAAAAAAAAAAAAAAAAAAAAAAAAAAAAAAAAAAAAAAAAAAAAAAAAAAAAAAAAAAAAAAAAAAAAAAAAAAAAAAAAAAAAAAAAAAAAAAAAAAAAAAAAAAAAAAAAAAAAAAAAAAAAAAAAAAAAAAAAAAAAAAAAAAAAAAAAAAAAAAAAAAAAAAAAAAAAAAAAAAAAAAAAAAAAAAAAAAAAAAAAAAAAAAAAAAAAAAAAAAAAAAAAAAAAAAAAAAAAAAAAAAAAAAAAAAAAAAAAAAAAAAAAAAAAAAAAAAAAAAAAAAAAAAAAAAAAAAAAAAAAAAAAAAAAAAAAAAAAAAAAAAAAAAAAAAAAAAAAAAAAAAAAAAAAAAAAAAAAAAAAAAAAAAAAAAAAAAAAAAAAAAAAAAAAAAAAAAAAAAAAAAAAAAAAAAAAAAAAAAAAAAAAAAAAAAAAAAAAAAAAAAAAAAAAAAAAAAAAAAAAAAAAAAAAAAAAAAAAAAAAAAAAAAAAAAAAAAAAAAAAAAAAAAAAAAAAAAAAAAAAAAAAAAAAAAAAAAAAAAAAAAAAAAAAAAAAAAAAAAAAAAAAAAAAAAAAAAAAAAAAAAAAAAAAAAAAAAAAAAAAAAAAAAAAAAAAAAAAAAAAAAAAAAAAAAAAAAAAAAAAAAAAAAAAAAAAAAAAAAAAAAAAAAAAAAAAAAAAAAAAAAAAAAAAAAAAAAAAAAAAAAAAAAAAAAAAAAAAAAAAAAAAAAAAAAAAAAAAAAAAAAAAAAAAAAAAAAAAAAAAAAAAAAAAAAAAAAAAAAAAAAAAAAAAAAAAAAAAAAAAAAAAAAAAAAAAAAAAAAAAAAAAAAAAAAAAAAAAAAAAAAAAAAAAAAAAAAAAAAAAAAAAAAAAAAAAAAAAAAAAAAAAAAAAAAAAAAAAAAAAAAAAAAAAAAAAAAAAAAAAAAAAAAAAAAAAAAAAAAAAAAAAAAAAAAAAAAAAAAAAAAAAAAAAAAAAAAAAAAAAAAAAAAAAAAAAAAAAAAAAAAAAAAAAAAAAAAAAAAAAAAAAAAAAAAAAAAAAAAAAAAAAAAAAAAAAAAAAAAAAAAAAAAAAAAAAAAAAAAAAAAAAAAAAAAAAAAAAAAAAAAAAAAAAAAAAAAAAAAAAAAAAAAAAAAAAAAAAAAAAAAAAAAAAAAAAAAAAAAAAAAAAAAAAAAAAAAAAAAAAAAAAAAAAAAAAAAAAAAAAAAAAAAAAAAAAAAAAAAAAAAAAAAAAAAAAAAAAAAAAAAAAAAAAAAAAAAAAAAAAAAAAAAAAAAAAAAAAAAAAAAAAAAAAAAAAAAAAAAAAAAAAAAAAAAAAAAAAAAAAAAAAAAAAAAAAAAAAAAAAAAAAAAAAAAAAAAAAAAAAAAAAAAAAAAAAAAAAAAAAAAAAAAAAAAAAAAAAAAAAAAAAAAAAAAAAAAAAAAAAAAAAAAAAAAAAAAAAAAAAAAAAAAAAAAAAAAAAAAAAAAAAAAAAAAAAAAAAAAAAAAAAAAAAAAAAAAAAAAAAAAAAAAAAAAAAAAAAAAAAAAAAAAAAAAAAAAAAAAAAAAAAAAAAAAAAAAAAAAAAAAAAAAAAAAAAAAAAAAAAAAAAAAAAAAAAAAAAAAAAAAAAAAAAAAAAAAAAAAAAAAAAAAAAAAAAAAAAAAAAAAAAAAAAAAAAAAAAAAAAAAAAAAAAAAAAAAAAAAAAAAAAAAAAAAAAAAAAAAAAAAAAAAAAAAAAAAAAAAAAAAAAAAAAAAAAAAAAAAAAAAAAAAAAAAAAAAAAAAAAAAAAAAAAAAAAAAAAAAAAAAAAAAAAAAAAAAAAAAAAAAAAAAAAAAAAAAAAAAAAAAAAAAAAAAAAAAAAAAAAAAAAAAAAAAAAAAAAAAAAAAAAAAAAAAAAAAAAAAAAAAAAAAAAAAAAAAAAAAAAAAAAAAAAAAAAAAAAAAAAAAAAAAAAAAAAAAAAAAAAAAAAAAAAAAAAAAAAAAAAAAAAAAAAAAAAAAAAAAAAAAAAAAAAAAAAAAAAAAAAAAAAAAAAAAAAAAAAAAAAAAAAAAAAAAAAAAAAAAAAAAAAAAAAAAAAAAAAAAAAAAAAAAAAAAAAAAAAAAAAAAAAAAAAAAAAAAAAAAAAAAAAAAAAAAAAAAAAAAAAAAAAAAAAAAAAAAAAAAAAAAAAAAAAAAAAAAAAAAAAAAAAAAAAAAAAAAAAAAAAAAAAAAAAAAAAAAAAAAAAAAAAAAAAAAAAAAAAAAAAAAAAAAAAAAAAAAAAAAAAAAAAAAAAAAAAAAAAAAAAAAAAAAAAAAAAAAAAAAAAAAAAAAAAAAAAAAAAAAAAAAAAAAAAAAAAAAAAAAAAAAAAAAAAAAAAAAAAAAAAAAAAAAAAAAAAAAAAAAAAAAAAAAAAAAAAAAAAAAAAAAAAAAAAAAAAAAAAAAAAAAAAAAAAAAAAAAAAAAAAAAAAAAAAAAAAAAAAAAAAAAAAAAAAAAAAAAAAAAAAAAAAAAAAAAAAAAAAAAAAAAAAAAAAAAAAAAAAAAAAAAAAAAAAAAAAAAAAAAAAAAAAAAAAAAAAAAAAAAAAAAAAAAAAAAAAAAAAAAAAAAAAAAAAAAAAAAAAAAAAAAAAAAAAAAAAAAAAAAAAAAAAAAAAAAAAAAAAAAAAAAAAAAAAAAAAAAAAAAAAAAAAAAAAAAAAAAAAAAAAAAAAAAAAAAAAAAAAAAAAAAAAAAAAAAAAAAAAAAAAAAAAAAAAAAAAAAAAAAAAAAAAAAAAAAAAAAAAAAAAAAAAAAAAAAAAAAAAAAAAAAAAAAAAAAAAAAAAAAAAAAAAAAAAAAAAAAAAAAAAAAAAAAAAAAAAAAAAAAAAAAAAAAAAAAAAAAAAAAAAAAAAAAAAAAAAAAAAAAAAAAAAAAAAAAAAAAAAAAAAAAAAAAAAAAAAAAAAAAAAAAAAAAAAAAAAAAAAAAAAAAAAAAAAAAAAAAAAAAAAAAAAAAAAAAAAAAAAAAAAAAAAAAAAAAAAAAAAAAAAAAAAAAAAAAAAAAAAAAAAAAAAAAAAAAAAAAAAAAAAAAAAAAAAAAAAAAAAAAAAAAAAAAAAAAAAAAAAAAAAAAAAAAAAAAAAAAAAAAAAAAAAAAAAAAAAAAAAAAAAAAAAAAAAAAAAAAAAAAAAAAAAAAAAAAAAAAAAAAAAAAAAAAAAAAAAAAAAAAAAAAAAAAAAAAAAAAAAAAAAAAAAAAAAAAAAAAAAAAAAAAAAAAAAAAAAAAAAAAAAAAAAAAAAAAAAAAAAAAAAAAAAAAAAAAAAAAAAAAAAAAAAAAAAAAAAAAAAAAAAAAAAAAAAAAAAAAAAAAAAAAAAAAAAAAAAAAAAAAAAAAAAAAAAAAAAAAAAAAAAAAAAAAAAAAAAAAAAAAAAAAAAAAAAAAAAAAAAAAAAAAAAAAAAAAAAAAAAAAAAAAAAAAAAAAAAAAAAAAAAAAAAAAAAAAAAAAAAAAAAAAAAAAAAAAAAAAAAAAAAAAAAAAAAAAAAAAAAAAAAAAAAAAAAAAAAAAAAAAAAAAAAAAAAAAAAAAAAAAAAAAAAAAAAAAAAAAAAAAAAAAAAAAAAAAAAAAAAAAAAAAAAAAAAAAAAAAAAAAAAAAAAAAAAAAAAAAAAAAAAAAAAAAAAAAAAAAAAAAAAAAAAAAAAAAAAAAAAAAAAAAAAAAAAAAAAAAAAAAAAAAAAAAAAAAAAAAAAAAAAAAAAAAAAAAAAAAAAAAAAAAAAAAAAAAAAAAAAAAAAAAAAAAAAAAAAAAAAAAAAAAAAAAAAAAAAAAAAAAAAAAAAAAAAAAAAAAAAAAAAAAAAAAAAAAAAAAAAAAAAAAAAAAAAAAAAAAAAAAAAAAAAAAAAAAAAAAAAAAAAAAAAAAAAAAAAAAAAAAAAAAAAAAAAAAAAAAAAAAAAAAAAAAAAAAAAAAAAAAAAAAAAAAAAAAAAAAAAAAAAAAAAAAAAAAAAAAAAAAAAAAAAAAAAAAAAAAAAAAAAAAAAAAAAAAAAAAAAAAAAAAAAAAAAAAAAAAAAAAAAAAAAAAAAAAAAAAAAAAAAAAAAAAAAAAAAAAAAAAAAAAAAAAAAAAAAAAAAAAAAAAAAAAAAAAAAAAAAAAAAAAAAAAAAAAAAAAAAAAAAAAAAAAAAAAAAAAAAAAAAAAAAAAAAAAAAAAAAAAAAAAAAAAAAAAAAAAAAAAAAAAAAAAAAAAAAAAAAAAAAAAAAAAAAAAAAAAAAAAAAAAAAAAAAAAAAAAAAAAAAAAAAAAAAAAAAAAAAAAAAAAAAAAAAAAAAAAAAAAAAAAAAAAAAAAAAAAAAAAAAAAAAAAAAAAAAAAAAAAAAAAAAAAAAAAAAAAAAAAAAAAAAAAAAAAAAAAAAAAAAAAAAAAAAAAAAAAAAAAAAAAAAAAAAAAAAAAAAAAAAAAAAAAAAAAAAAAAAAAAAAAAAAAAAAAAAAAAAAAAAAAAAAAAAAAAAAAAAAAAAAAAAAAAAAAAAAAAAAAAAAAAAAAAAAAAAAAAAAAAAAAAAAAAAAAAAAAAAAAAAAAAAAAAAAAAAAAAAAAAAAAAAAAAAAAAAAAAAAAAAAAAAAAAAAAAAAAAAAAAAAAAAAAAAAAAAAAAAAAAAAAAAAAAAAAAAAAAAAAAAAAAAAAAAAAAAAAAAAAAAAAAAAAAAAAAAAAAAAAAAAAAAAAAAAAAAAAAAAAAAAAAAAAAAAAAAAAAAAAAAAAAAAAAAAAAAAAAAAAAAAAAAAAAAAAAAAAAAAAAAAAAAAAAAAAAAAAAAAAAAAAAAAAAAAAAAAAAAAAAAAAAAAAAAAAAAAAAAAAAAAAAAAAAAAAAAAAAAAAAAAAAAAAAAAAAAAAAAAAAAAAAAAAAAAAAAAAAAAAAAAAAAAAAAAAAAAAAAAAAAAAAAAAAAAAAAAAAAAAAAAAAAAAAAAAAAAAAAAAAAAAAAAAAAAAAAAAAAAAAAAAAAAAAAAAAAAAAAAAAAAAAAAAAAAAAAAAAAAAAAAAAAAAAAAAAAAAAAAAAAAAAAAAAAAAAAAAAAAAAAAAAAAAAAAAAAAAAAAAAAAAAAAAAAAAAAAAAAAAAAAAAAAAAAAAAAAAAAAAAAAAAAAAAAAAAAAAAAAAAAAAAAAAAAAAAAAAAAAAAAAAAAAAAAAAAAAAAAAAAAAAAAAAAAAAAAAAAAAAAAAAAAAAAAAAAAAAAAAAAAAAAAAAAAAAAAAAAAAAAAAAAAAAAAAAAAAAAAAAAAAAAAAAAAAAAAAAAAAAAAAAAAAAAAAAAAAAAAAAAAAAAAAAAAAAAAAAAAAAAAAAAAAAAAAAAAAAAAAAAAAAAAAAAAAAAAAAAAAAAAAAAAAAAAAAAAAAAAAAAAAAAAAAAAAAAAAAAAAAAAAAAAAAAAAAAAAAAAAAAAAAAAAAAAAAAAAAAAAAAAAAAAAAAAAAAAAAAAAAAAAAAAAAAAAAAAAAAAAAAAAAAAAAAAAAAAAAAAAAAAAAAAAAAAAAAAAAAAAAAAAAAAAAAAAAAAAAAAAAAAAAAAAAAAAAAAAAAAAAAAAAAAAAAAAAAAAAAAAAAAAAAAAAAAAAAAAAAAAAAAAAAAAAAAAAAAAAAAAAAAAAAAAAAAAAAAAAAAAAAAAAAAAAAAAAAAAAAAAAAAAAAAAAAAAAAAAAAAAAAAAAAAAAAAAAAAAAAAAAAAAAAAAAAAAAAAAAAAAAAAAAAAAAAAAAAAAAAAAAAAAAAAAAAAAAAAAAAAAAAAAAAAAAAAAAAAAAAAAAAAAAAAAAAAAAAAAAAAAAAAAAAAAAAAAAAAAAAAAAAAAAAAAAAAAAAAAAAAAAAAAAAAAAAAAAAAAAAAAAAAAAAAAAAAAAAAAAAAAAAAAAAAAAAAAAAAAAAAAAAAAAAAAAAAAAAAAAAAAAAAAAAAAAAAAAAAAAAAAAAAAAAAAAAAAAAAAAAAAAAAAAAAAAAAAAAAAAAAAAAAAAAAAAAAAAAAAAAAAAAAAAAAAAAAAAAAAAAAAAAAAAAAAAAAAAAAAAAAAAAAAAAAAAAAAAAAAAAAAAAAAAAAAAAAAAAAAAAAAAAAAAAAAAAAAAAAAAAAAAAAAAAAAAAAAAAAAAAAAAAAAAAAAAAAAAAAAAAAAAAAAAAAAAAAAAAAAAAAAAAAAAAAAAAAAAAAAAAAAAAAAAAAAAAAAAAAAAAAAAAAAAAAAAAAAAAAAAAAAAAAAAAAAAAAAAAAAAAAAAAAAAAAAAAAAAAAAAAAAAAAAAAAAAAAAAAAAAAAAAAAAAAAAAAAAAAAAAAAAAAAAAAAAAAAAAAAAAAAAAAAAAAAAAAAAAAAAAAAAAAAAAAAAAAAAAAAAAAAAAAAAAAAAAAAAAAAAAAAAAAAAAAAAAAAAAAAAAAAAAAAAAAAAAAAAAAAAAAAAAAAAAAAAAAAAAAAAAAAAAAAAAAAAAAAAAAAAAAAAAAAAAAAAAAAAAAAAAAAAAAAAAAAAAAAAAAAAAAAAAAAAAAAAAAAAAAAAAAAAAAAAAAAAAAAAAAAAAAAAAAAAAAAAAAAAAAAAAAAAAAAAAAAAAAAAAAAAAAAAAAAAAAAAAAAAAAAAAAAAAAAAAAAAAAAAAAAAAAAAAAAAAAAAAAAAAAAAAAAAAAAAAAAAAAAAAAAAAAAAAAAAAAAAAAAAAAAAAAAAAAAAAAAAAAAAAAAAAAAAAAAAAAAAAAAAAAAAAAAAAAAAAAAAAAAAAAAAAAAAAAAAAAAAAAAAAAAAAAAAAAAAAAAAAAAAAAAAAAAAAAAAAAAAAAAAAAAAAAAAAAAAAAAAAAAAAAAAAAAAAAAAAAAAAAAAAAAAAAAAAAAAAAAAAAAAAAAAAAAAAAAAAAAAAAAAAAAAAAAAAAAAAAAAAAAAAAAAAAAAAAAAAAAAAAAAAAAAAAAAAAAAAAAAAAAAAAAAAAAAAAAAAAAAAAAAAAAAAAAAAAAAAAAAAAAAAAAAAAAAAAAAAAAAAAAAAAAAAAAAAAAAAAAAAAAAAAAAAAAAAAAAAAAAAAAAAAAAAAAAAAAAAAAAAAAAAAAAAAAAAAAAAAAAAAAAAAAAAAAAAAAAAAAAAAAAAAAAAAAAAAAAAAAAAAAAAAAAAAAAAAAAAAAAAAAAAAAAAAAAAAAAAAAAAAAAAAAAAAAAAAAAAAAAAAAAAAAAAAAAAAAAAAAAAAAAAAAAAAAAAAAAAAAAAAAAAAAAAAAAAAAAAAAAAAAAAAAAAAAAAAAAAAAAAAAAAAAAAAAAAAAAAAAAAAAAAAAAAAAAAAAAAAAAAAAAAAAAAAAAAAAAAAAAAAAAAAAAAAAAAAAAAAAAAAAAAAAAAAAAAAAAAAAAAAAAAAAAAAAAAAAAAAAAAAAAAAAAAAAAAAAAAAAAAAAAAAAAAAAAAAAAAAAAAAAAAAAAAAAAAAAAAAAAAAAAAAAAAAAAAAAAAAAAAAAAAAAAAAAAAAAAAAAAAAAAAAAAAAAAAAAAAAAAAAAAAAAAAAAAAAAAAAAAAAAAAAAAAAAAAAAAAAAAAAAAAAAAAAAAAAAAAAAAAAAAAAAAAAAAAAAAAAAAAAAAAAAAAAAAAAAAAAAAAAAAAAAAAAAAAAAAAAAAAAAAAAAAAAAAAAAAAAAAAAAAAAAAAAAAAAAAAAAAAAAAAAAAAAAAAAAAAAAAAAAAAAAAAAAAAAAAAAAAAAAAAAAAAAAAAAAAAAAAAAAAAAAAAAAAAAAAAAAAAAAAAAAAAAAAAAAAAAAAAAAAAAAAAAAAAAAAAAAAAAAAAAAAAAAAAAAAAAAAAAAAAAAAAAAAAAAAAAAAAAAAAAAAAAAAAAAAAAAAAAAAAAAAAAAAAAAAAAAAAAAAAAAAAAAAAAAAAAAAAAAAAAAAAAAAAAAAAAAAAAAAAAAAAAAAAAAAAAAAAAAAAAAAAAAAAAAAAAAAAAAAAAAAAAAAAAAAAAAAAAAAAAAAAAAAAAAAAAAAAAAAAAAAAAAAAAAAAAAAAAAAAAAAAAAAAAAAAAAAAAAAAAAAAAAAAAAAAAAAAAAAAAAAAAAAAAAAAAAAAAAAAAAAAAAAAAAAAAAAAAAAAAAAAAAAAAAAAAAAAAAAAAAAAAAAAAAAAAAAAAAAAAAAAAAAAAAAAAAAAAAAAAAAAAAAAAAAAAAAAAAAAAAAAAAAAAAAAAAAAAAAAAAAAAAAAAAAAAAAAAAAAAAAAAAAAAAAAAAAAAAAAAAAAAAAAAAAAAAAAAAAAAAAAAAAAAAAAAAAAAAAAAAAAAAAAAAAAAAAAAAAAAAAAAAAAAAAAAAAAAAAAAAAAAAAAAAAAAAAAAAAAAAAAAAAAAAAAAAAAAAAAAAAAAAAAAAAAAAAAAAAAAAAAAAAAAAAAAAAAAAAAAAAAAAAAAAAAAAAAAAAAAAAAAAAAAAAAAAAAAAAAAAAAAAAAAAAAAAAAAAAAAAAAAAAAAAAAAAAAAAAAAAAAAAAAAAAAAAAAAAAAAAAAAAAAAAAAAAAAAAAAAAAAAAAAAAAAAAAAAAAAAAAAAAAAAAAAAAAAAAAAAAAAAAAAAAAAAAAAAAAAAAAAAAAAAAAAAAAAAAAAAAAAAAAAAAAAAAAAAAAAAAAAAAAAAAAAAAAAAAAAAAAAAAAAAAAAAAAAAAAAAAAAAAAAAAAAAAAAAAAAAAAAAAAAAAAAAAAAAAAAAAAAAAAAAAAAAAAAAAAAAAAAAAAAAAAAAAAAAAAAAAAAAAAAAAAAAAAAAAAAAAAAAAAAAAAAAAAAAAAAAAAAAAAAAAAAAAAAAAAAAAAAAAAAAAAAAAAAAAAAAAAAAAAAAAAAAAAAAAAAAAAAAAAAAAAAAAAAAAAAAAAAAAAAAAAAAAAAAAAAAAAAAAAAAAAAAAAAAAAAAAAAAAAAAAAAAAAAAAAAAAAAAAAAAAAAAAAAAAAAAAAAAAAAAAAAAAAAAAAAAAAAAAAAAAAAAAAAAAAAAAAAAAAAAAAAAAAAAAAAAAAAAAAAAAAAAAAAAAAAAAAAAAAAAAAAAAAAAAAAAAAAAAAAAAAAAAAAAAAAAAAAAAAAAAAAAAAAAAAAAAAAAAAAAAAAAAAAAAAAAAAAAAAAAAAAAAAAAAAAAAAAAAAAAAAAAAAAAAAAAAAAAAAAAAAAAAAAAAAAAAAAAAAAAAAAAAAAAAAAAAAAAAAAAAAAAAAAAAAAAAAAAAAAAAAAAAAAAAAAAAAAAAAAAAAAAAAAAAAAAAAAAAAAAAAAAAAAAAAAAAAAAAAAAAAAAAAAAAAAAAAAAAAAAAAAAAAAAAAAAAAAAAAAAAAAAAAAAAAAAAAAAAAAAAAAAAAAAAAAAAAAAAAAAAAAAAAAAAAAAAAAAAAAAAAAAAAAAAAAAAAAAAAAAAAAAAAAAAAAAAAAAAAAAAAAAAAAAAAAAAAAAAAAAAAAAAAAAAAAAAAAAAAAAAAAAAAAAAAAAAAAAAAAAAAAAAAAAAAAAAAAAAAAAAAAAAAAAAAAAAAAAAAAAAAAAAAAAAAAAAAAAAAAAAAAAAAAAAAAAAAAAAAAAAAAAAAAAAAAAAAAAAAAAAAAAAAAAAAAAAAAAAAAAAAAAAAAAAAAAAAAAAAAAAAAAAAAAAAAAAAAAAAAAAAAAAAAAAAAAAAAAAAAAAAAAAAAAAAAAAAAAAAAAAAAAAAAAAAAAAAAAAAAAAAAAAAAAAAAAAAAAAAAAAAAAAAAAAAAAAAAAAAAAAAAAAAAAAAAAAAAAAAAAAAAAAAAAAAAAAAAAAAAAAAAAAAAAAAAAAAAAAAAAAAAAAAAAAAAAAAAAAAAAAAAAAAAAAAAAAAAAAAAAAAAAAAAAAAAAAAAAAAAAAAAAAAAAAAAAAAAAAAAAAAAAAAAAAAAAAAAAAAAAAAAAAAAAAAAAAAAAAAAAAAAAAAAAAAAAAAAAAAAAAAAAAAAAAAAAAAAAAAAAAAAAAAAAAAAAAAAAAAAAAAAAAAAAAAAAAAAAAAAAAAAAAAAAAAAAAAAAAAAAAAAAAAAAAAAAAAAAAAAAAAAAAAAAAAAAAAAAAAAAAAAAAAAAAAAAAAAAAAAAAAAAAAAAAAAAAAAAAAAAAAAAAAAAAAAAAAAAAAAAAAAAAAAAAAAAAAAAAAAAAAAAAAAAAAAAAAAAAAAAAAAAAAAAAAAAAAAAAAAAAAAAAAAAAAAAAAAAAAAAAAAAAAAAAAAAAAAAAAAAAAAAAAAAAAAAAAAAAAAAAAAAAAAAAAAAAAAAAAAAAAAAAAAAAAAAAAAAAAAAAAAAAAAAAAAAAAAAAAAAAAAAAAAAAAAAAAAAAAAAAAAAAAAAAAAAAAAAAAAAAAAAAAAAAAAAAAAAAAAAAAAAAAAAAAAAAAAAAAAAAAAAAAAAAAAAAAAAAAAAAAAAAAAAAAAAAAAAAAAAAAAAAAAAAAAAAAAAAAAAAAAAAAAAAAAAAAAAAAAAAAAAAAAAAAAAAAAAAAAAAAAAAAAAAAAAAAAAAAAAAAAAAAAAAAAAAAAAAAAAAAAAAAAAAAAAAAAAAAAAAAAAAAAAAAAAAAAAAAAAAAAAAAAAAAAAAAAAAAAAAAAAAAAAAAAAAAAAAAAAAAAAAAAAAAAAAAAAAAAAAAAAAAAAAAAAAAAAAAAAAAAAAAAAAAAAAAAAAAAAAAAAAAAAAAAAAAAAAAAAAAAAAAAAAAAAAAAAAAAAAAAAAAAAAAAAAAAAAAAAAAAAAAAAAAAAAAAAAAAAAAAAAAAAAAAAAAAAAAAAAAAAAAAAAAAAAAAAAAAAAAAAAAAAAAAAAAAAAAAAAAAAAAAAAAAAAAAAAAAAAAAAAAAAAAAAAAAAAAAAAAAAAAAAAAAAAAAAAAAAAAAAAAAAAAAAAAAAAAAAAAAAAAAAAAAAAAAAAAAAAAAAAAAAAAAAAAAAAAAAAAAAAAAAAAAAAAAAAAAAAAAAAAAAAAAAAAAAAAAAAAAAAAAAAAAAAAAAAAAAAAAAAAAAAAAAAAAAAAAAAAAAAAAAAAAAAAAAAAAAAAAAAAAAAAAAAAAAAAAAAAAAAAAAAAAAAAAAAAAAAAAAAAAAAAAAAAAAAAAAAAAAAAAAAAAAAAAAAAAAAAAAAAAAAAAAAAAAAAAAAAAAAAAAAAAAAAAAAAAAAAAAAAAAAAAAAAAAAAAAAAAAAAAAAAAAAAAAAAAAAAAAAAAAAAAAAAAAAAAAAAAAAAAAAAAAAAAAAAAAAAAAAAAAAAAAAAAAAAAAAAAAAAAAAAAAAAAAAAAAAAAAAAAAAAAAAAAAAAAAAAAAAAAAAAAAAAAAAAAAAAAAAAAAAAAAAAAAAAAAAAAAAAAAAAAAAAAAAAAAAAAAAAAAAAAAAAAAAAAAAAAAAAAAAAAAAAAAAAAAAAAAAAAAAAAAAAAAAAAAAAAAAAAAAAAAAAAAAAAAAAAAAAAAAAAAAAAAAAAAAAAAAAAAAAAAAAAAAAAAAAAAAAAAAAAAAAAAAAAAAAAAAAAAAAAAAAAAAAAAAAAAAAAAAAAAAAAAAAAAAAAAAAAAAAAAAAAAAAAAAAAAAAAAAAAAAAAAAAAAAAAAAAAAAAAAAAAAAAAAAAAAAAAAAAAAAAAAAAAAAAAAAAAAAAAAAAAAAAAAAAAAAAAAAAAAAAAAAAAAAAAAAAAAAAAAAAAAAAAAAAAAAAAAAAAAAAAAAAAAAAAAAAAAAAAAAAAAAAAAAAAAAAAAAAAAAAAAAAAAAAAAAAAAAAAAAAAAAAAAAAAAAAAAAAAAAAAAAAAAAAAAAAAAAAAAAAAAAAAAAAAAAAAAAAAAAAAAAAAAAAAAAAAAAAAAAAAAAAAAAAAAAAAAAAAAAAAAAAAAAAAAAAAAAAAAAAAAAAAAAAAAAAAAAAAAAAAAAAAAAAAAAAAAAAAAAAAAAAAAAAAAAAAAAAAAAAAAAAAAAAAAAAAAAAAAAAAAAAAAAAAAAAAAAAAAAAAAAAAAAAAAAAAAAAAAAAAAAAAAAAAAAAAAAAAAAAAAAAAAAAAAAAAAAAAAAAAAAAAAAAAAAAAAAAAAAAAAAAAAAAAAAAAAAAAAAAAAAAAAAAAAAAAAAAAAAAAAAAAAAAAAAAAAAAAAAAAAAAAAAAAAAAAAAAAAAAAAAAAAAAAAAAAAAAAAAAAAAAAAAAAAAAAAAAAAAAAAAAAAAAAAAAAAAAAAAAAAAAAAAAAAAAAAAAAAAAAAAAAAAAAAAAAAAAAAAAAAAAAAAAAAAAAAAAAAAAAAAAAAAAAAAAAAAAAAAAAAAAAAAAAAAAAAAAAAAAAAAAAAAAAAAAAAAAAAAAAAAAAAAAAAAAAAAAAAAAAAAAAAAAAAAAAAAAAAAAAAAAAAAAAAAAAAAAAAAAAAAAAAAAAAAAAAAAAAAAAAAAAAAAAAAAAAAAAAAAAAAAAAAAAAAAAAAAAAAAAAAAAAAAAAAAAAAAAAAAAAAAAAAAAAAAAAAAAAAAAAAAAAAAAAAAAAAAAAAAAAAAAAAAAAAAAAAAAAAAAAAAAAAAAAAAAAAAAAAAAAAAAAAAAAAAAAAAAAAAAAAAAAAAAAAAAAAAAAAAAAAAAAAAAAAAAAAAAAAAAAAAAAAAAAAAAAAAAAAAAAAAAAAAAAAAAAAAAAAAAAAAAAAAAAAAAAAAAAAAAAAAAAAAAAAAAAAAAAAAAAAAAAAAAAAAAAAAAAAAAAAAAAAAAAAAAAAAAAAAAAAAAAAAAAAAAAAAAAAAAAAAAAAAAAAAAAAAAAAAAAAAAAAAAAAAAAAAAAAAAAAAAAAAAAAAAAAAAAAAAAAAAAAAAAAAAAAAAAAAAAAAAAAAAAAAAAAAAAAAAAAAAAAAAAAAAAAAAAAAAAAAAAAAAAAAAAAAAAAAAAAAAAAAAAAAAAAAAAAAAAAAAAAAAAAAAAAAAAAAAAAAAAAAAAAAAAAAAAAAAAAAAAAAAAAAAAAAAAAAAAAAAAAAAAAAAAAAAAAAAAAAAAAAAAAAAAAAAAAAAAAAAAAAAAAAAAAAAAAAAAAAAAAAAAAAAAAAAAAAAAAAAAAAAAAAAAAAAAAAAAAAAAAAAAAAAAAAAAAAAAAAAAAAAAAAAAAAAAAAAAAAAAAAAAAAAAAAAAAAAAAAAAAAAAAAAAAAAAAAAAAAAAAAAAAAAAAAAAAAAAAAAAAAAAAAAAAAAAAAAAAAAAAAAAAAAAAAAAAAAAAAAAAAAAAAAAAAAAAAAAAAAAAAAAAAAAAAAAAAAAAAAAAAAAAAAAAAAAAAAAAAAAAAAAAAAAAAAAAAAAAAAAAAAAAAAAAAAAAAAAAAAAAAAAAAAAAAAAAAAAAAAAAAAAAAAAAAAAAAAAAAAAAAAAAAAAAAAAAAAAAAAAAAAAAAAAAAAAAAAAAAAAAAAAAAAAAAAAAAAAAAAAAAAAAAAAAAAAAAAAAAAAAAAAAAAAAAAAAAAAAAAAAAAAAAAAAAAAAAAAAAAAAAAAAAAAAAAAAAAAAAAAAAAAAAAAAAAAAAAAAAAAAAAAAAAAAAAAAAAAAAAAAAAAAAAAAAAAAAAAAAAAAAAAAAAAAAAAAAAAAAAAAAAAAAAAAAAAAAAAAAAAAAAAAAAAAAAAAAAAAAAAAAAAAAAAAAAAAAAAAAAAAAAAAAAAAAAAAAAAAAAAAAAAAAAAAAAAAAAAAAAAAAAAAAAAAAAAAAAAAAAAAAAAAAAAAAAAAAAAAAAAAAAAAAAAAAAAAAAAAAAAAAAAAAAAAAAAAAAAAAAAAAAAAAAAAAAAAAAAAAAAAAAAAAAAAAAAAAAAAAAAAAAAAAAAAAAAAAAAAAAAAAAAAAAAAAAAAAAAAAAAAAAAAAAAAAAAAAAAAAAAAAAAAAAAAAAAAAAAAAAAAAAAAAAAAAAAAAAAAAAAAAAAAAAAAAAAAAAAAAAAAAAAAAAAAAAAAAAAAAAAAAAAAAAAAAAAAAAAAAAAAAAAAAAAAAAAAAAAAAAAAAAAAAAAAAAAAAAAAAAAAAAAAAAAAAAAAAAAAAAAAAAAAAAAAAAAAAAAAAAAAAAAAAAAAAAAAAAAAAAAAAAAAAAAAAAAAAAAAAAAAAAAAAAAAAAAAAAAAAAAAAAAAAAAAAAAAAAAAAAAAAAAAAAAAAAAAAAAAAAAAAAAAAAAAAAAAAAAAAAAAAAAAAAAAAAAAAAAAAAAAAAAAAAAAAAAAAAAAAAAAAAAAAAAAAAAAAAAAAAAAAAAAAAAAAAAAAAAAAAAAAAAAAAAAAAAAAAAAAAAAAAAAAAAAAAAAAAAAAAAAAAAAAAAAAAAAAAAAAAAAAAAAAAAAAAAAAAAAAAAAAAAAAAAAAAAAAAAAAAAAAAAAAAAAAAAAAAAAAAAAAAAAAAAAAAAAAAAAAAAAAAAAAAAAAAAAAAAAAAAAAAAAAAAAAAAAAAAAAAAAAAAAAAAAAAAAAAAAAAAAAAAAAAAAAAAAAAAAAAAAAAAAAAAAAAAAAAAAAAAAAAAAAAAAAAAAAAAAAAAAAAAAAAAAAAAAAAAAAAAAAAAAAAAAAAAAAAAAAAAAAAAAAAAAAAAAAAAAAAAAAAAAAAAAAAAAAAAAAAAAAAAAAAAAAAAAAAAAAAAAAAAAAAAAAAAAAAAAAAAAAAAAAAAAAAAAAAAAAAAAAAAAAAAAAAAAAAAAAAAAAAAAAAAAAAAAAAAAAAAAAAAAAAAAAAAAAAAAAAAAAAAAAAAAAAAAAAAAAAAAAAAAAAAAAAAAAAAAAAAAAAAAAAAAAAAAAAAAAAAAAAAAAAAAAAAAAAAAAAAAAAAAAAAAAAAAAAAAAAAAAAAAAAAAAAAAAAAAAAAAAAAAAAAAAAAAAAAAAAAAAAAAAAAAAAAAAAAAAAAAAAAAAAAAAAAAAAAAAAAAAAAAAAAAAAAAAAAAAAAAAAAAAAAAAAAAAAAAAAAAAAAAAAAAAAAAAAAAAAAAAAAAAAAAAAAAAAAAAAAAAAAAAAAAAAAAAAAAAAAAAAAAAAAAAAAAAAAAAAAAAAAAAAAAAAAAAAAAAAAAAAAAAAAAAAAAAAAAAAAAAAAAAAAAAAAAAAAAAAAAAAAAAAAAAAAAAAAAAAAAAAAAAAAAAAAAAAAAAAAAAAAAAAAAAAAAAAAAAAAAAAAAAAAAAAAAAAAAAAAAAAAAAAAAAAAAAAAAAAAAAAAAAAAAAAAAAAAAAAAAAAAAAAAAAAAAAAAAAAAAAAAAAAAAAAAAAAAAAAAAAAAAAAAAAAAAAAAAAAAAAAAAAAAAAAAAAAAAAAAAAAAAAAAAAAAAAAAAAAAAAAAAAAAAAAAAAAAAAAAAAAAAAAAAAAAAAAAAAAAAAAAAAAAAAAAAAAAAAAAAAAAAAAAAAAAAAAAAAAAAAAAAAAAAAAAAAAAAAAAAAAAAAAAAAAAAAAAAAAAAAAAAAAAAAAAAAAAAAAAAAAAAAAAAAAAAAAAAAAAAAAAAAAAAAAAAAAAAAAAAAAAAAAAAAAAAAAAAAAAAAAAAAAAAAAAAAAAAAAAAAAAAAAAAAAAAAAAAAAAAAAAAAAAAAAAAAAAAAAAAAAAAAAAAAAAAAAAAAAAAAAAAAAAAAAAAAAAAAAAAAAAAAAAAAAAAAAAAAAAAAAAAAAAAAAAAAAAAAAAAAAAAAAAAAAAAAAAAAAAAAAAAAAAAAAAAAAAAAAAAAAAAAAAAAAAAAAAAAAAAAAAAAAAAAAAAAAAAAAAAAAAAAAAAAAAAAAAAAAAAAAAAAAAAAAAAAAAAAAAAAAAAAAAAAAAAAAAAAAAAAAAAAAAAAAAAAAAAAAAAAAAAAAAAAAAAAAAAAAAAAAAAAAAAAAAAAAAAAAAAAAAAAAAAAAAAAAAAAAAAAAAAAAAAAAAAAAAAAAAAAAAAAAAAAAAAAAAAAAAAAAAAAAAAAAAAAAAAAAAAAAAAAAAAAAAAAAAAAAAAAAAAAAAAAAAAAAAAAAAAAAAAAAAAAAAAAAAAAAAAAAAAAAAAAAAAAAAAAAAAAAAAAAAAAAAAAAAAAAAAAAAAAAAAAAAAAAAAAAAAAAAAAAAAAAAAAAAAAAAAAAAAAAAAAAAAAAAAAAAAAAAAAAAAAAAAAAAAAAAAAAAAAAAAAAAAAAAAAAAAAAAAAAAAAAAAAAAAAAAAAAAAAAAAAAAAAAAAAAAAAAAAAAAAAAAAAAAAAAAAAAAAAAAAAAAAAAAAAAAAAAAAAAAAAAAAAAAAAAAAAAAAAAAAAAAAAAAAAAAAAAAAAAAAAAAAAAAAAAAAAAAAAAAAAAAAAAAAAAAAAAAAAAAAAAAAAAAAAAAAAAAAAAAAAAAAAAAAAAAAAAAAAAAAAAAAAAAAAAAAAAAAAAAAAAAAAAAAAAAAAAAAAAAAAAAAAAAAAAAAAAAAAAAAAAAAAAAAAAAAAAAAAAAAAAAAAAAAAAAAAAAAAAAAAAAAAAAAAAAAAAAAAAAAAAAAAAAAAAAAAAAAAAAAAAAAAAAAAAAAAAAAAAAAAAAAAAAAAAAAAAAAAAAAAAAAAAAAAAAAAAAAAAAAAAAAAAAAAAAAAAAAAAAAAAAAAAAAAAAAAAAAAAAAAAAAAAAAAAAAAAAAAAAAAAAAAAAAAAAAAAAAAAAAAAAAAAAAAAAAAAAAAAAAAAAAAAAAAAAAAAAAAAAAAAAAAAAAAAAAAAAAAAAAAAAAAAAAAAAAAAAAAAAAAAAAAAAAAAAAAAAAAAAAAAAAAAAAAAAAAAAAAAAAAAAAAAAAAAAAAAAAAAAAAAAAAAAAAAAAAAAAAAAAAAAAAAAAAAAAAAAAAAAAAAAAAAAAAAAAAAAAAAAAAAAAAAAAAAAAAAAAAAAAAAAAAAAAAAAAAAAAAAAAAAAAAAAAAAAAAAAAAAAAAAAAAAAAAAAAAAAAAAAAAAAAAAAAAAAAAAAAAAAAAAAAAAAAAAAAAAAAAAAAAAAAAAAAAAAAAAAAAAAAAAAAAAAAAAAAAAAAAAAAAAAAAAAAAAAAAAAAAAAAAAAAAAAAAAAAAAAAAAAAAAAAAAAAAAAAAAAAAAAAAAAAAAAAAAAAAAAAAAAAAAAAAAAAAAAAAAAAAAAAAAAAAAAAAAAAAAAAAAAAAAAAAAAAAAAAAAAAAAAAAAAAAAAAAAAAAAAAAAAAAAAAAAAAAAAAAAAAAAAAAAAAAAAAAAAAAAAAAAAAAAAAAAAAAAAAAAAAAAAAAAAAAAAAAAAAAAAAAAAAAAAAAAAAAAAAAAAAAAAAAAAAAAAAAAAAAAAAAAAAAAAAAAAAAAAAAAAAAAAAAAAAAAAAAAAAAAAAAAAAAAAAAAAAAAAAAAAAAAAAAAAAAAAAAAAAAAAAAAAAAAAAAAAAAAAAAAAAAAAAAAAAAAAAAAAAAAAAAAAAAAAAAAAAAAAAAAAAAAAAAAAAAAAAAAAAAAAAAAAAAAAAAAAAAAAAAAAAAAAAAAAAAAAAAAAAAAAAAAAAAAAAAAAAAAAAAAAAAAAAAAAAAAAAAAAAAAAAAAAAAAAAAAAAAAAAAAAAAAAAAAAAAAAAAAAAAAAAAAAAAAAAAAAAAAAAAAAAAAAAAAAAAAAAAAAAAAAAAAAAAAAAAAAAAAAAAAAAAAAAAAAAAAAAAAAAAAAAAAAAAAAAAAAAAAAAAAAAAAAAAAAAAAAAAAAAAAAAAAAAAAAAAAAAAAAAAAAAAAAAAAAAAAAAAAAAAAAAAAAAAAAAAAAAAAAAAAAAAAAAAAAAAAAAAAAAAAAAAAAAAAAAAAAAAAAAAAAAAAAAAAAAAAAAAAAAAAAAAAAAAAAAAAAAAAAAAAAAAAAAAAAAAAAAAAAAAAAAAAAAAAAAAAAAAAAAAAAAAAAAAAAAAAAAAAAAAAAAAAAAAAAAAAAAAAAAAAAAAAAAAAAAAAAAAAAAAAAAAAAAAAAAAAAAAAAAAAAAAAAAAAAAAAAAAAAAAAAAAAAAAAAAAAAAAAAAAAAAAAAAAAAAAAAAAAAAAAAAAAAAAAAAAAAAAAAAAAAAAAAAAAAAAAAAAAAAAAAAAAAAAAAAAAAAAAAAAAAAAAAAAAAAAAAAAAAAAAAAAAAAAAAAAAAAAAAAAAAAAAAAAAAAAAAAAAAAAAAAAAAAAAAAAAAAAAAAAAAAAAAAAAAAAAAAAAAAAAAAAAAAAAAAAAAAAAAAAAAAAAAAAAAAAAAAAAAAAAAAAAAAAAAAAAAAAAAAAAAAAAAAAAAAAAAAAAAAAAAAAAAAAAAAAAAAAAAAAAAAAAAAAAAAAAAAAAAAAAAAAAAAAAAAAAAAAAAAAAAAAAAAAAAAAAAAAAAAAAAAAAAAAAAAAAAAAAAAAAAAAAAAAAAAAAAAAAAAAAAAAAAAAAAAAAAAAAAAAAAAAAAAAAAAAAAAAAAAAAAAAAAAAAAAAAAAAAAAAAAAAAAAAAAAAAAAAAAAAAAAAAAAAAAAAAAAAAAAAAAAAAAAAAAAAAAAAAAAAAAAAAAAAAAAAAAAAAAAAAAAAAAAAAAAAAAAAAAAAAAAAAAAAAAAAAAAAAAAAAAAAAAAAAAAAAAAAAAAAAAAAAAAAAAAAAAAAAAAAAAAAAAAAAAAAAAAAAAAAAAAAAAAAAAAAAAAAAAAAAAAAAAAAAAAAAAAAAAAAAAAAAAAAAAAAAAAAAAAAAAAAAAAAAAAAAAAAAAAAAAAAAAAAAAAAAAAAAAAAAAAAAAAAAAAAAAAAAAAAAAAAAAAAAAAAAAAAAAAAAAAAAAAAAAAAAAAAAAAAAAAAAAAAAAAAAAAAAAAAAAAAAAAAAAAAAAAAAAAAAAAAAAAAAAAAAAAAAAAAAAAAAAAAAAAAAAAAAAAAAAAAAAAAAAAAAAAAAAAAAAAAAAAAAAAAAAAAAAAAAAAAAAAAAAAAAAAAAAAAAAAAAAAAAAAAAAAAAAAAAAAAAAAAAAAAAAAAAAAAAAAAAAAAAAAAAAAAAAAAAAAAAAAAAAAAAAAAAAAAAAAAAAAAAAAAAAAAAAAAAAAAAAAAAAAAAAAAAAAAAAAAAAAAAAAAAAAAAAAAAAAAAAAAAAAAAAAAAAAAAAAAAAAAAAAAAAAAAAAAAAAAAAAAAAAAAAAAAAAAAAAAAAAAAAAAAAAAAAAAAAAAAAAAAAAAAAAAAAAAAAAAAAAAAAAAAAAAAAAAAAAAAAAAAAAAAAAAAAAAAAAAAAAAAAAAAAAAAAAAAAAAAAAAAAAAAAAAAAAAAAAAAAAAAAAAAAAAAAAAAAAAAAAAAAAAAAAAAAAAAAAAAAAAAAAAAAAAAAAAAAAAAAAAAAAAAAAAAAAAAAAAAAAAAAAAAAAAAAAAAAAAAAAAAAAAAAAAAAAAAAAAAAAAAAAAAAAAAAAAAAAAAAAAAAAAAAAAAAAAAAAAAAAAAAAAAAAAAAAAAAAAAAAAAAAAAAAAAAAAAAAAAAAAAAAAAAAAAAAAAAAAAAAAAAAAAAAAAAAAAAAAAAAAAAAAAAAAAAAAAAAAAAAAAAAAAAAAAAAAAAAAAAAAAAAAAAAAAAAAAAAAAAAAAAAAAAAAAAAAAAAAAAAAAAAAAAAAAAAAAAAAAAAAAAAAAAAAAAAAAAAAAAAAAAAAAAAAAAAAAAAAAAAAAAAAAAAAAAAAAAAAAAAAAAAAAAAAAAAAAAAAAAAAAAAAAAAAAAAAAAAAAAAAAAAAAAAAAAAAAAAAAAAAAAAAAAAAAAAAAAAAAAAAAAAAAAAAAAAAAAAAAAAAAAAAAAAAAAAAAAAAAAAAAAAAAAAAAAAAAAAAAAAAAAAAAAAAAAAAAAAAAAAAAAAAAAAAAAAAAAAAAAAAAAAAAAAAAAAAAAAAAAAAAAAAAAAAAAAAAAAAAAAAAAAAAAAAAAAAAAAAAAAAAAAAAAAAAAAAAAAAAAAAAAAAAAAAAAAAAAAAAAAAAAAAAAAAAAAAAAAAAAAAAAAAAAAAAAAAAAAAAAAAAAAAAAAAAAAAAAAAAAAAAAAAAAAAAAAAAAAAAAAAAAAAAAAAAAAAAAAAAAAAAAAAAAAAAAAAAAAAAAAAAAAAAAAAAAAAAAAAAAAAAAAAAAAAAAAAAAAAAAAAAAAAAAAAAAAAAAAAAAAAAAAAAAAAAAAAAAAAAAAAAAAAAAAAAAAAAAAAAAAAAAAAAAAAAAAAAAAAAAAAAAAAAAAAAAAAAAAAAAAAAAAAAAAAAAAAAAAAAAAAAAAAAAAAAAAAAAAAAAAAAAAAAAAAAAAAAAAAAAAAAAAAAAAAAAAAAAAAAAAAAAAAAAAAAAAAAAAAAAAAAAAAAAAAAAAAAAAAAAAAAAAAAAAAAAAAAAAAAAAAAAAAAAAAAAAAAAAAAAAAAAAAAAAAAAAAAAAAAAAAAAAAAAAAAAAAAAAAAAAAAAAAAAAAAAAAAAAAAAAAAAAAAAAAAAAAAAAAAAAAAAAAAAAAAAAAAAAAAAAAAAAAAAAAAAAAAAAAAAAAAAAAAAAAAAAAAAAAAAAAAAAAAAAAAAAAAAAAAAAAAAAAAAAAAAAAAAAAAAAAAAAAAAAAAAAAAAAAAAAAAAAAAAAAAAAAAAAAAAAAAAAAAAAAAAAAAAAAAAAAAAAAAAAAAAAAAAAAAAAAAAAAAAAAAAAAAAAAAAAAAAAAAAAAAAAAAAAAAAAAAAAAAAAAAAAAAAAAAAAAAAAAAAAAAAAAAAAAAAAAAAAAAAAAAAAAAAAAAAAAAAAAAAAAAAAAAAAAAAAAAAAAAAAAAAAAAAAAAAAAAAAAAAAAAAAAAAAAAAAAAAAAAAAAAAAAAAAAAAAAAAAAAAAAAAAAAAAAAAAAAAAAAAAAAAAAAAAAAAAAAAAAAAAAAAAAAAAAAAAAAAAAAAAAAAAAAAAAAAAAAAAAAAAAAAAAAAAAAAAAAAAAAAAAAAAAAAAAAAAAAAAAAAAAAAAAAAAAAAAAAAAAAAAAAAAAAAAAAAAAAAAAAAAAAAAAAAAAAAAAAAAAAAAAAAAAAAAAAAAAAAAAAAAAAAAAAAAAAAAAAAAAAAAAAAAAAAAAAAAAAAAAAAAAAAAAAAAAAAAAAAAAAAAAAAAAAAAAAAAAAAAAAAAAAAAAAAAAAAAAAAAAAAAAAAAAAAAAAAAAAAAAAAAAAAAAAAAAAAAAAAAAAAAAAAAAAAAAAAAAAAAAAAAAAAAAAAAAAAAAAAAAAAAAAAAAAAAAAAAAAAAAAAAAAAAAAAAAAAAAAAAAAAAAAAAAAAAAAAAAAAAAAAAAAAAAAAAAAAAAAAAAAAAAAAAAAAAAAAAAAAAAAAAAAAAAAAAAAAAAAAAAAAAAAAAAAAAAAAAAAAAAAAAAAAAAAAAAAAAAAAAAAAAAAAAAAAAAAAAAAAAAAAAAAAAAAAAAAAAAAAAAAAAAAAAAAAAAAAAAAAAAAAAAAAAAAAAAAAAAAAAAAAAAAAAAAAAAAAAAAAAAAAAAAAAAAAAAAAAAAAAAAAAAAAAAAAAAAAAAAAAAAAAAAAAAAAAAAAAAAAAAAAAAAAAAAAAAAAAAAAAAAAAAAAAAAAAAAAAAAAAAAAAAAAAAAAAAAAAAAAAAAAAAAAAAAAAAAAAAAAAAAAAAAAAAAAAAAAAAAAAAAAAAAAAAAAAAAAAAAAAAAAAAAAAAAAAAAAAAAAAAAAAAAAAAAAAAAAAAAAAAAAAAAAAAAAAAAAAAAAAAAAAAAAAAAAAAAAAAAAAAAAAAAAAAAAAAAAAAAAAAAAAAAAAAAAAAAAAAAAAAAAAAAAAAAAAAAAAAAAAAAAAAAAAAAAAAAAAAAAAAAAAAAAAAAAAAAAAAAAAAAAAAAAAAAAAAAAAAAAAAAAAAAAAAAAAAAAAAAAAAAAAAAAAAAAAAAAAAAAAAAAAAAAAAAAAAAAAAAAAAAAAAAAAAAAAAAAAAAAAAAAAAAAAAAAAAAAAAAAAAAAAAAAAAAAAAAAAAAAAAAAAAAAAAAAAAAAAAAAAAAAAAAAAAAAAAAAAAAAAAAAAAAAAAAAAAAAAAAAAAAAAAAAAAAAAAAAAAAAAAAAAAAAAAAAAAAAAAAAAAAAAAAAAAAAAAAAAAAAAAAAAAAAAAAAAAAAAAAAAAAAAAAAAAAAAAAAAAAAAAAAAAAAAAAAAAAAAAAAAAAAAAAAAAAAAAAAAAAAAAAAAAAAAAAAAAAAAAAAAAAAAAAAAAAAAAAAAAAAAAAAAAAAAAAAAAAAAAAAAAAAAAAAAAAAAAAAAAAAAAAAAAAAAAAAAAAAAAAAAAAAAAAAAAAAAAAAAAAAAAAAAAAAAAAAAAAAAAAAAAAAAAAAAAAAAAAAAAAAAAAAAAAAAAAAAAAAAAAAAAAAAAAAAAAAAAAAAAAAAAAAAAAAAAAAAAAAAAAAAAAAAAAAAAAAAAAAAAAAAAAAAAAAAAAAAAAAAAAAAAAAAAAAAAAAAAAAAAAAAAAAAAAAAAAAAAAAAAAAAAAAAAAAAAAAAAAAAAAAAAAAAAAAAAAAAAAAAAAAAAAAAAAAAAAAAAAAAAAAAAAAAAAAAAAAAAAAAAAAAAAAAAAAAAAAAAAAAAAAAAAAAAAAAAAAAAAAAAAAAAAAAAAAAAAAAAAAAAAAAAAAAAAAAAAAAAAAAAAAAAAAAAAAAAAAAAAAAAAAAAAAAAAAAAAAAAAAAAAAAAAAAAAAAAAAAAAAAAAAAAAAAAAAAAAAAAAAAAAAAAAAAAAAAAAAAAAAAAAAAAAAAAAAAAAAAAAAAAAAAAAAAAAAAAAAAAAAAAAAAAAAAAAAAAAAAAAAAAAAAAAAAAAAAAAAAAAAAAAAAAAAAAAAAAAAAAAAAAAAAAAAAAAAAAAAAAAAAAAAAAAAAAAAAAAAAAAAAAAAAAAAAAAAAAAAAAAAAAAAAAAAAAAAAAAAAAAAAAAAAAAAAAAAAAAAAAAAAAAAAAAAAAAAAAAAAAAAAAAAAAAAAAAAAAAAAAAAAAAAAAAAAAAAAAAAAAAAAAAAAAAAAAAAAAAAAAAAAAAAAAAAAAAAAAAAAAAAAAAAAAAAAAAAAAAAAAAAAAAAAAAAAAAAAAAAAAAAAAAAAAAAAAAAAAAAAAAAAAAAAAAAAAAAAAAAAAAAAAAAAAAAAAAAAAAAAAAAAAAAAAAAAAAAAAAAAAAAAAAAAAAAAAAAAAAAAAAAAAAAAAAAAAAAAAAAAAAAAAAAAAAAAAAAAAAAAAAAAAAAAAAAAAAAAAAAAAAAAAAAAAAAAAAAAAAAAAAAAAAAAAAAAAAAAAAAAAAAAAAAAAAAAAAAAAAAAAAAAAAAAAAAAAAAAAAAAAAAAAAAAAAAAAAAAAAAAAAAAAAAAAAAAAAAAAAAAAAAAAAAAAAAAAAAAAAAAAAAAAAAAAAAAAAAAAAAAAAAAAAAAAAAAAAAAAAAAAAAAAAAAAAAAAAAAAAAAAAAAAAAAAAAAAAAAAAAAAAAAAAAAAAAAAAAAAAAAAAAAAAAAAAAAAAAAAAAAAAAAAAAAAAAAAAAAAAAAAAAAAAAAAAAAAAAAAAAAAAAAAAAAAAAAAAAAAAAAAAAAAAAAAAAAAAAAAAAAAAAAAAAAAAAAAAAAAAAAAAAAAAAAAAAAAAAAAAAAAAAAAAAAAAAAAAAAAAAAAAAAAAAAAAAAAAAAAAAAAAAAAAAAAAAAAAAAAAAAAAAAAAAAAAAAAAAAAAAAAAAAAAAAAAAAAAAAAAAAAAAAAAAAAAAAAAAAAAAAAAAAAAAAAAAAAAAAAAAAAAAAAAAAAAAAAAAAAAAAAAAAAAAAAAAAAAAAAAAAAAAAAAAAAAAAAAAAAAAAAAAAAAAAAAAAAAAAAAAAAAAAAAAAAAAAAAAAAAAAAAAAAAAAAAAAAAAAAAAAAAAAAAAAAAAAAAAAAAAAAAAAAAAAAAAAAAAAAAAAAAAAAAAAAAAAAAAAAAAAAAAAAAAAAAAAAAAAAAAAAAAAAAAAAAAAAAAAAAAAAAAAAAAAAAAAAAAAAAAAAAAAAAAAAAAAAAAAAAAAAAAAAAAAAAAAAAAAAAAAAAAAAAAAAAAAAAAAAAAAAAAAAAAAAAAAAAAAAAAAAAAAAAAAAAAAAAAAAAAAAAAAAAAAAAAAAAAAAAAAAAAAAAAAAAAAAAAAAAAAAAAAAAAAAAAAAAAAAAAAAAAAAAAAAAAAAAAAAAAAAAAAAAAAAAAAAAAAAAAAAAAAAAAAAAAAAAAAAAAAAAAAAAAAAAAAAAAAAAAAAAAAAAAAAAAAAAAAAAAAAAAAAAAAAAAAAAAAAAAAAAAAAAAAAAAAAAAAAAAAAAAAAAAAAAAAAAAAAAAAAAAAAAAAAAAAAAAAAAAAAAAAAAAAAAAAAAAAAAAAAAAAAAAAAAAAAAAAAAAAAAAAAAAAAAAAAAAAAAAAAAAAAAAAAAAAAAAAAAAAAAAAAAAAAAAAAAAAAAAAAAAAAAAAAAAAAAAAAAAAAAAAAAAAAAAAAAAAAAAAAAAAAAAAAAAAAAAAAAAAAAAAAAAAAAAAAAAAAAAAAAAAAAAAAAAAAAAAAAAAAAAAAAAAAAAAAAAAAAAAAAAAAAAAAAAAAAAAAAAAAAAAAAAAAAAAAAAAAAAAAAAAAAAAAAAAAAAAAAAAAAAAAAAAAAAAAAAAAAAAAAAAAAAAAAAAAAAAAAAAAAAAAAAAAAAAAAAAAAAAAAAAAAAAAAAAAAAAAAAAAAAAAAAAAAAAAAAAAAAAAAAAAAAAAAAAAAAAAAAAAAAAAAAAAAAAAAAAAAAAAAAAAAAAAAAAAAAAAAAAAAAAAAAAAAAAAAAAAAAAAAAAAAAAAAAAAAAAAAAAAAAAAAAAAAAAAAAAAAAAAAAAAAAAAAAAAAAAAAAAAAAAAAAAAAAAAAAAAAAAAAAAAAAAAAAAAAAAAAAAAAAAAAAAAAAAAAAAAAAAAAAAAAAAAAAAAAAAAAAAAAAAAAAAAAAAAAAAAAAAAAAAAAAAAAAAAAAAAAAAAAAAAAAAAAAAAAAAAAAAAAAAAAAAAAAAAAAAAAAAAAAAAAAAAAAAAAAAAAAAAAAAAAAAAAAAAAAAAAAAAAAAAAAAAAAAAAAAAAAAAAAAAAAAAAAAAAAAAAAAAAAAAAAAAAAAAAAAAAAAAAAAAAAAAAAAAAAAAAAAAAAAAAAAAAAAAAAAAAAAAAAAAAAAAAAAAAAAAAAAAAAAAAAAAAAAAAAAAAAAAAAAAAAAAAAAAAAAAAAAAAAAAAAAAAAAAAAAAAAAAAAAAAAAAAAAAAAAAAAAAAAAAAAAAAAAAAAAAAAAAAAAAAAAAAAAAAAAAAAAAAAAAAAAAAAAAAAAAAAAAAAAAAAAAAAAAAAAAAAAAAAAAAAAAAAAAAAAAAAAAAAAAAAAAAAAAAAAAAAAAAAAAAAAAAAAAAAAAAAAAAAAAAAAAAAAAAAAAAAAAAAAAAAAAAAAAAAAAAAAAAAAAAAAAAAAAAAAAAAAAAAAAAAAAAAAAAAAAAAAAAAAAAAAAAAAAAAAAAAAAAAAAAAAAAAAAAAAAAAAAAAAAAAAAAAAAAAAAAAAAAAAAAAAAAAAAAAAAAAAAAAAAAAAAAAAAAAAAAAAAAAAAAAAAAAAAAAAAAAAAAAAAAAAAAAAAAAAAAAAAAAAAAAAAAAAAAAAAAAAAAAAAAAAAAAAAAAAAAAAAAAAAAAAAAAAAAAAAAAAAAAAAAAAAAAAAAAAAAAAAAAAAAAAAAAAAAAAAAAAAAAAAAAAAAAAAAAAAAAAAAAAAAAAAAAAAAAAAAAAAAAAAAAAAAAAAAAAAAAAAAAAAAAAAAAAAAAAAAAAAAAAAAAAAAAAAAAAAAAAAAAAAAAAAAAAAAAAAAAAAAAAAAAAAAAAAAAAAAAAAAAAAAAAAAAAAAAAAAAAAAAAAAAAAAAAAAAAAAAAAAAAAAAAAAAAAAAAAAAAAAAAAAAAAAAAAAAAAAAAAAAAAAAAAAAAAAAAAAAAAAAAAAAAAAAAAAAAAAAAAAAAAAAAAAAAAAAAAAAAAAAAAAAAAAAAAAAAAAAAAAAAAAAAAAAAAAAAAAAAAAAAAAAAAAAAAAAAAAAAAAAAAAAAAAAAAAAAAAAAAAAAAAAAAAAAAAAAAAAAAAAAAAAAAAAAAAAAAAAAAAAAAAAAAAAAAAAAAAAAAAAAAAAAAAAAAAAAAAAAAAAAAAAAAAAAAAAAAAAAAAAAAAAAAAAAAAAAAAAAAAAAAAAAAAAAAAAAAAAAAAAAAAAAAAAAAAAAAAAAAAAAAAAAAAAAAAAAAAAAAAAAAAAAAAAAAAAAAAAAAAAAAAAAAAAAAAAAAAAAAAAAAAAAAAAAAAAAAAAAAAAAAAAAAAAAAAAAAAAAAAAAAAAAAAAAAAAAAAAAAAAAAAAAAAAAAAAAAAAAAAAAAAAAAAAAAAAAAAAAAAAAAAAAAAAAAAAAAAAAAAAAAAAAAAAAAAAAAAAAAAAAAAAAAAAAAAAAAAAAAAAAAAAAAAAAAAAAAAAAAAAAAAAAAAAAAAAAAAAAAAAAAAAAAAAAAAAAAAAAAAAAAAAAAAAAAAAAAAAAAAAAAAAAAAAAAAAAAAAAAAAAAAAAAAAAAAAAAAAAAAAAAAAAAAAAAAAAAAAAAAAAAAAAAAAAAAAAAAAAAAAAAAAAAAAAAAAAAAAAAAAAAAAAAAAAAAAAAAAAAAAAAAAAAAAAAAAAAAAAAAAAAAAAAAAAAAAAAAAAAAAAAAAAAAAAAAAAAAAAAAAAAAAAAAAAAAAAAAAAAAAAAAAAAAAAAAAAAAAAAAAAAAAAAAAAAAAAAAAAAAAAAAAAAAAAAAAAAAAAAAAAAAAAAAAAAAAAAAAAAAAAAAAAAAAAAAAAAAAAAAAAAAAAAAAAAAAAAAAAAAAAAAAAAAAAAAAAAAAAAAAAAAAAAAAAAAAAAAAAAAAAAAAAAAAAAAAAAAAAAAAAAAAAAAAAAAAAAAAAAAAAAAAAAAAAAAAAAAAAAAAAAAAAAAAAAAAAAAAAAAAAAAAAAAAAAAAAAAAAAAAAAAAAAAAAAAAAAAAAAAAAAAAAAAAAAAAAAAAAAAAAAAAAAAAAAAAAAAAAAAAAAAAAAAAAAAAAAAAAAAAAAAAAAAAAAAAAAAAAAAAAAAAAAAAAAAAAAAAAAAAAAAAAAAAAAAAAAAAAAAAAAAAAAAAAAAAAAAAAAAAAAAAAAAAAAAAAAAAAAAAAAAAAAAAAAAAAAAAAAAAAAAAAAAAAAAAAAAAAAAAAAAAAAAAAAAAAAAAAAAAAAAAAAAAAAAAAAAAAAAAAAAAAAAAAAAAAAAAAAAAAAAAAAAAAAAAAAAAAAAAAAAAAAAAAAAAAAAAAAAAAAAAAAAAAAAAAAAAAAAAAAAAAAAAAAAAAAAAAAAAAAAAAAAAAAAAAAAAAAAAAAAAAAAAAAAAAAAAAAAAAAAAAAAAAAAAAAAAAAAAAAAAAAAAAAAAAAAAAAAAAAAAAAAAAAAAAAAAAAAAAAAAAAAAAAAAAAAAAAAAAAAAAAAAAAAAAAAAAAAAAAAAAAAAAAAAAAAAAAAAAAAAAAAAAAAAAAAAAAAAAAAAAAAAAAAAAAAAAAAAAAAAAAAAAAAAAAAAAAAAAAAAAAAAAAAAAAAAAAAAAAAAAAAAAAAAAAAAAAAAAAAAAAAAAAAAAAAAAAAAAAAAAAAAAAAAAAAAAAAAAAAAAAAAAAAAAAAAAAAAAAAAAAAAAAAAAAAAAAAAAAAAAAAAAAAAAAAAAAAAAAAAAAAAAAAAAAAAAAAAAAAAAAAAAAAAAAAAAAAAAAAAAAAAAAAAAAAAAAAAAAAAAAAAAAAAAAAAAAAAAAAAAAAAAAAAAAAAAAAAAAAAAAAAAAAAAAAAAAAAAAAAAAAAAAAAAAAAAAAAAAAAAAAAAAAAAAAAAAAAAAAAAAAAAAAAAAAAAAAAAAAAAAAAAAAAAAAAAAAAAAAAAAAAAAAAAAAAAAAAAAAAAAAAAAAAAAAAAAAAAAAAAAAAAAAAAAAAAAAAAAAAAAAAAAAAAAAAAAAAAAAAAAAAAAAAAAAAAAAAAAAAAAAAAAAAAAAAAAAAAAAAAAAAAAAAAAAAAAAAAAAAAAAAAAAAAAAAAAAAAAAAAAAAAAAAAAAAAAAAAAAAAAAAAAAAAAAAAAAAAAAAAAAAAAAAAAAAAAAAAAAAAAAAAAAAAAAAAAAAAAAAAAAAAAAAAAAAAAAAAAAAAAAAAAAAAAAAAAAAAAAAAAAAAAAAAAAAAAAAAAAAAAAAAAAAAAAAAAAAAAAAAAAAAAAAAAAAAAAAAAAAAAAAAAAAAAAAAAAAAAAAAAAAAAAAAAAAAAAAAAAAAAAAAAAAAAAAAAAAAAAAAAAAAAAAAAAAAAAAAAAAAAAAAAAAAAAAAAAAAAAAAAAAAAAAAAAAAAAAAAAAAAAAAAAAAAAAAAAAAAAAAAAAAAAAAAAAAAAAAAAAAAAAAAAAAAAAAAAAAAAAAAAAAAAAAAAAAAAAAAAAAAAAAAAAAAAAAAAAAAAAAAAAAAAAAAAAAAAAAAAAAAAAAAAAAAAAAAAAAAAAAAAAAAAAAAAAAAAAAAAAAAAAAAAAAAAAAAAAAAAAAAAAAAAAAAAAAAAAAAAAAAAAAAAAAAAAAAAAAAAAAAAAAAAAAAAAAAAAAAAAAAAAAAAAAAAAAAAAAAAAAAAAAAAAAAAAAAAAAAAAAAAAAAAAAAAAAAAAAAAAAAAAAAAAAAAAAAAAAAAAAAAAAAAAAAAAAAAAAAAAAAAAAAAAAAAAAAAAAAAAAAAAAAAAAAAAAAAAAAAAAAAAAAAAAAAAAAAAAAAAAAAAAAAAAAAAAAAAAAAAAAAAAAAAAAAAAAAAAAAAAAAAAAAAAAAAAAAAAAAAAAAAAAAAAAAAAAAAAAAAAAAAAAAAAAAAAAAAAAAAAAAAAAAAAAAAAAAAAAAAAAAAAAAAAAAAAAAAAAAAAAAAAAAAAAAAAAAAAAAAAAAAAAAAAAAAAAAAAAAAAAAAAAAAAAAAAAAAAAAAAAAAAAAAAAAAAAAAAAAAAAAAAAAAAAAAAAAAAAAAAAAAAAAAAAAAAAAAAAAAAAAAAAAAAAAAAAAAAAAAAAAAAAAAAAAAAAAAAAAAAAAAAAAAAAAAAAAAAAAAAAAAAAAAAAAAAAAAAAAAAAAAAAAAAAAAAAAAAAAAAAAAAAAAAAAAAAAAAAAAAAAAAAAAAAAAAAAAAAAAAAAAAAAAAAAAAAAAAAAAAAAAAAAAAAAAAAAA
Source organism: Grus americana (assembly GCF_028858705.1). Lineage (NCBI taxonomy): Eukaryota > Metazoa > Chordata > Aves > Gruiformes > Gruidae > Grus > Grus americana. The sequence continues at coordinate 53,682 of NW_026562042.1, forward strand.
AAAAAAAAAAAAAAAAAAAAAAAAAAAAAAAAAAAAAAAAAAAAAAAAAAAAAAAAAAAAAAAAAAAAAAAAAAAAAAAAAAAAAAAAAAAAAAAAAAAAAAAAAAAAAAAAAAAAAAAAAAAAAAAAAAAAAAAAAAAAAAAAAAAAAAAAAAAAAAAAAAAAAAAAAAAAAAAAAAAAAAAAAAAAAAAAAAAAAAAAAAAAAAAAAAAAAAAAAAAAAAAAAAAAAAAAAAAAAAAAAAAAAAAAAAAAAAAAAAAAAAAAAAAAAAAAAAAAAAAAAAAAAAAAAAAAAAAAAAAAAAAAAAAAAAAAAAAAAAAAAAAAAAAAAAAAAAAAAAAAAAAAAAAAAAAAAAAAAAAAAAAAAAAAAAAAAAAAAAAAAAAAAAAAAAAAAAAAAAAAAAAAAAAAAAAAAAAAAAAAAAAAAAAAAAAAAAAAAAAAAAAAAAAAAAAAAAAAAAAAAAAAAAAAAAAAAAAAAAAAAAAAAAAAAAAAAAAAAAAAAAAAAAAAAAAAAAAAAAAAAAAAAAAAAAAAAAAAAAAAAAAAAAAAAAAAAAAAAAAAAAAAAAAAAAAAAAAAAAAAAAAAAAAAAAAAAAAAAAAAAAAAAAAAAAAAAAAAAAAAAAAAAAAAAAAAAAAAAAAAAAAAAAAAAAAAAAAAAAAAAAAAAAAAAAAAAAAAAAAAAAAAAAAAAAAAAAAAAAAAAAAAAAAAAAAAAAAAAAAAAAAAAAAAAAAAAAAAAAAAAAAAAAAAAAAAAAAAAAAAAAAAAAAAAAAAAAAAAAAAAAAAAAAAAAAAAAAAAAAAAAAAAAAAAAAAAAAAAAAAAAAAAAAAAAAAAAAAAAAAAAAAAAAAAAAAAAAAAAAAAAAAAAAAAAAAAAAAAAAAAAAAAAAAAAAAAAAAAAAAAAAAAAAAAAAAAAAAAAAAAAAAAAAAAAAAAAAAAAAAAAAAAAAAAAAAAAAAAAAAAAAAAAAAAAAAAAAAAAAAAAAAAAAAAAAAAAAAAAAAAAAAAAAAAAAAAAAAAAAAAAAAAAAAAAAAAAAAAAAAAAAAAAAAAAAAAAAAAAAAAAAAAAAAAAAAAAAAAAAAAAAAAAAAAAAAAAAAAAAAAAAAAAAAAAAAAAAAAAAAAAAAAAAAAAAAAAAAAAAAAAAAAAAAAAAAAAAAAAAAAAAAAAAAAAAAAAAAAAAAAAAAAAAAAAAAAAAAAAAAAAAAAAAAAAAAAAAAAAAAAAAAAAAAAAAAAAAAAAAAAAAAAAAAAAAAAAAAAAAAAAAAAAAAAAAAAAAAAAAAAAAAAAAAAAAAAAAAAAAAAAAAAAAAAAAAAAAAAAAAAAAAAAAAAAAAAAAAAAAAAAAAAAAAAAAAAAAAAAAAAAAAAAAAAAAAAAAAAAAAAAAAAAAAAAAAAAAAAAAAAAAAAAAAAAAAAAAAAAAAAAAAAAAAAAAAAAAAAAAAAAAAAAAAAAAAAAAAAAAAAAAAAAAAAAAAAAAAAAAAAAAAAAAAAAAAAAAAAAAAAAAAAAAAAAAAAAAAAAAAAAAAAAAAAAAAAAAAAAAAAAAAAAAAAAAAAAAAAAAAAAAAAAAAAAAAAAAAAAAAAAAAAAAAAAAAAAAAAAAAAAAAAAAAAAAAAAAAAAAAAAAAAAAAAAAAAAAAAAAAAAAAAAAAAAAAAAAAAAAAAAAAAAAAAAAAAAAAAAAAAAAAAAAAAAAAAAAAAAAAAAAAAAAAAAAAAAAAAAAAAAAAAAAAAAAAAAAAAAAAAAAAAAAAAAAAAAAAAAAAAAAAAAAAAAAAAAAAAAAAAAAAAAAAAAAAAAAAAAAAAAAAAAAAAAAAAAAAAAAAAAAAAAAAAAAAAAAAAAAAAAAAAAAAAAAAAAAAAAAAAAAAAAAAAAAAAAAAAAAAAAAAAAAAAAAAAAAAAAAAAAAAAAAAAAAAAAAAAAAAAAAAAAAAAAAAAAAAAAAAAAAAAAAAAAAAAAAAAAAAAAAAAAAAAAAAAAAAAAAAAAAAAAAAAAAAAAAAAAAAAAAAAAAAAAAAAAAAAAAAAAAAAAAAAAAAAAAAAAAAAAAAAAAAAAAAAAAAAAAAAAAAAAAAAAAAAAAAAAAAAAAAAAAAAAAAAAAAAAAAAAAAAAAAAAAAAAAAAAAAAAAAAAAAAAAAAAAAAAAAAAAAAAAAAAAAAAAAAAAAAAAAAAAAAAAAAAAAAAAAAAAAAAAAAAAAAAAAAAAAAAAAAAAAAAAAAAAAAAAAAAAAAAAAAAAAAAAAAAAAAAAAAAAAAAAAAAAAAAAAAAAAAAAAAAAAAAAAAAAAAAAAAAAAAAAAAAAAAAAAAAAAAAAAAAAAAAAAAAAAAAAAAAAAAAAAAAAAAAAAAAAAAAAAAAAAAAAAAAAAAAAAAAAAAAAAAAAAAAAAAAAAAAAAAAAAAAAAAAAAAAAAAAAAAAAAAAAAAAAAAAAAAAAAAAAAAAAAAAAAAAAAAAAAAAAAAAAAAAAAAAAAAAAAAAAAAAAAAAAAAAAAAAAAAAAAAAAAAAAAAAAAAAAAAAAAAAAAAAAAAAAAAAAAAAAAAAAAAAAAAAAAAAAAAAAAAAAAAAAAAAAAAAAAAAAAAAAAAAAAAAAAAAAAAAAAAAAAAAAAAAAAAAAAAAAAAAAAAAAAAAAAAAAAAAAAAAAAAAAAAAAAAAAAAAAAAAAAAAAAAAAAAAAAAAAAAAAAAAAAAAAAAAAAAAAAAAAAAAAAAAAAAAAAAAAAAAAAAAAAAAAAAAAAAAAAAAAAAAAAAAAAAAAAAAAAAAAAAAAAAAAAAAAAAAAAAAAAAAAAAAAAAAAAAAAAAAAAAAAAAAAAAAAAAAAAAAAAAAAAAAAAAAAAAAAAAAAAAAAAAAAAAAAAAAAAAAAAAAAAAAAAAAAAAAAAAAAAAAAAAAAAAAAAAAAAAAAAAAAAAAAAAAAAAAAAAAAAAAAAAAAAAAAAAAAAAAAAAAAAAAAAAAAAAAAAAAAAAAAAAAAAAAAAAAAAAAAAAAAAAAAAAAAAAAAAAAAAAAAAAAAAAAAAAAAAAAAAAAAAAAAAAAAAAAAAAAAAAAAAAAAAAAAAAAAAAAAAAAAAAAAAAAAAAAAAAAAAAAAAAAAAAAAAAAAAAAAAAAAAAAAAAAAAAAAAAAAAAAAAAAAAAAAAAAAAAAAAAAAAAAAAAAAAAAAAAAAAAAAAAAAAAAAAAAAAAAAAAAAAAAAAAAAAAAAAAAAAAAAAAAAAAAAAAAAAAAAAAAAAAAAAAAAAAAAAAAAAAAAAAAAAAAAAAAAAAAAAAAAAAAAAAAAAAAAAAAAAAAAAAAAAAAAAAAAAAAAAAAAAAAAAAAAAAAAAAAAAAAAAAAAAAAAAAAAAAAAAAAAAAAAAAAAAAAAAAAAAAAAAAAAAAAAAAAAAAAAAAAAAAAAAAAAAAAAAAAAAAAAAAAAAAAAAAAAAAAAAAAAAAAAAAAAAAAAAAAAAAAAAAAAAAAAAAAAAAAAAAAAAAAAAAAAAAAAAAAAAAAAAAAAAAAAAAAAAAAAAAAAAAAAAAAAAAAAAAAAAAAAAAAAAAAAAAAAAAAAAAAAAAAAAAAAAAAAAAAAAAAAAAAAAAAAAAAAAAAAAAAAAAAAAAAAAAAAAAAAAAAAAAAAAAAAAAAAAAAAAAAAAAAAAAAAAAAAAAAAAAAAAAAAAAAAAAAAAAAAAAAAAAAAAAAAAAAAAAAAAAAAAAAAAAAAAAAAAAAAAAAAAAAAAAAAAAAAAAAAAAAAAAAAAAAAAAAAAAAAAAAAAAAAAAAAAAAAAAAAAAAAAAAAAAAAAAAAAAAAAAAAAAAAAAAAAAAAAAAAAAAAAAAAAAAAAAAAAAAAAAAAAAAAAAAAAAAAAAAAAAAAAAAAAAAAAAAAAAAAAAAAAAAAAAAAAAAAAAAAAAAAAAAAAAAAAAAAAAAAAAAAAAAAAAAAAAAAAAAAAAAAAAAAAAAAAAAAAAAAAAAAAAAAAAAAAAAAAAAAAAAAAAAAAAAAAAAAAAAAAAAAAAAAAAAAAAAAAAAAAAAAAAAAAAAAAAAAAAAAAAAAAAAAAAAAAAAAAAAAAAAAAAAAAAAAAAAAAAAAAAAAAAAAAAAAAAAAAAAAAAAAAAAAAAAAAAAAAAAAAAAAAAAAAAAAAAAAAAAAAAAAAAAAAAAAAAAAAAAAAAAAAAAAAAAAAAAAAAAAAAAAAAAAAAAAAAAAAAAAAAAAAAAAAAAAAAAAAAAAAAAAAAAAAAAAAAAAAAAAAAAAAAAAAAAAAAAAAAAAAAAAAAAAAAAAAAAAAAAAAAAAAAAAAAAAAAAAAAAAAAAAAAAAAAAAAAAAAAAAAAAAAAAAAAAAAAAAAAAAAAAAAAAAAAAAAAAAAAAAAAAAAAAAAAAAAAAAAAAAAAAAAAAAAAAAAAAAAAAAAAAAAAAAAAAAAAAAAAAAAAAAAAAAAAAAAAAAAAAAAAAAAAAAAAAAAAAAAAAAAAAAAAAAAAAAAAAAAAAAAAAAAAAAAAAAAAAAAAAAAAAAAAAAAAAAAAAAAAAAAAAAAAAAAAAAAAAAAAAAAAAAAAAAAAAAAAAAAAAAAAAAAAAAAAAAAAAAAAAAAAAAAAAAAAAAAAAAAAAAAAAAAAAAAAAAAAAAAAAAAAAAAAAAAAAAAAAAAAAAAAAAAAAAAAAAAAAAAAAAAAAAAAAAAAAAAAAAAAAAAAAAAAAAAAAAAAAAAAAAAAAAAAAAAAAAAAAAAAAAAAAAAAAAAAAAAAAAAAAAAAAAAAAAAAAAAAAAAAAAAAAAAAAAAAAAAAAAAAAAAAAAAAAAAAAAAAAAAAAAAAAAAAAAAAAAAAAAAAAAAAAAAAAAAAAAAAAAAAAAAAAAAAAAAAAAAAAAAAAAAAAAAAAAAAAAAAAAAAAAAAAAAAAAAAAAAAAAAAAAAAAAAAAAAAAAAAAAAAAAAAAAAAAAAAAAAAAAAAAAAAAAAAAAAAAAAAAAAAAAAAAAAAAAAAAAAAAAAAAAAAAAAAAAAAAAAAAAAAAAAAAAAAAAAAAAAAAAAAAAAAAAAAAAAAAAAAAAAAAAAAAAAAAAAAAAAAAAAAAAAAAAAAAAAAAAAAAAAAAAAAAAAAAAAAAAAAAAAAAAAAAAAAAAAAAAAAAAAAAAAAAAAAAAAAAAAAAAAAAAAAAAAAAAAAAAAAAAAAAAAAAAAAAAAAAAAAAAAAAAAAAAAAAAAAAAAAAAAAAAAAAAAAAAAAAAAAAAAAAAAAAAAAAAAAAAAAAAAAAAAAAAAAAAAAAAAAAAAAAAAAAAAAAAAAAAAAAAAAAAAAAAAAAAAAAAAAAAAAAAAAAAAAAAAAAAAAAAAAAAAAAAAAAAAAAAAAAAAAAAAAAAAAAAAAAAAAAAAAAAAAAAAAAAAAAAAAAAAAAAAAAAAAAAAAAAAAAAAAAAAAAAAAAAAAAAAAAAAAAAAAAAAAAAAAAAAAAAAAAAAAAAAAAAAAAAAAAAAAAAAAAAAAAAAAAAAAAAAAAAAAAAAAAAAAAAAAAAAAAAAAAAAAAAAAAAAAAAAAAAAAAAAAAAAAAAAAAAAAAAAAAAAAAAAAAAAAAAAAAAAAAAAAAAAAAAAAAAAAAAAAAAAAAAAAAAAAAAAAAAAAAAAAAAAAAAAAAAAAAAAAAAAAAAAAAAAAAAAAAAAAAAAAAAAAAAAAAAAAAAAAAAAAAAAAAAAAAAAAAAAAAAAAAAAAAAAAAAAAAAAAAAAAAAAAAAAAAAAAAAAAAAAAAAAAAAAAAAAAAAAAAAAAAAAAAAAAAAAAAAAAAAAAAAAAAAAAAAAAAAAAAAAAAAAAAAAAAAAAAAAAAAAAAAAAAAAAAAAAAAAAAAAAAAAAAAAAAAAAAAAAAAAAAAAAAAAAAAAAAAAAAAAAAAAAAAAAAAAAAAAAAAAAAAAAAAAAAAAAAAAAAAAAAAAAAAAAAAAAAAAAAAAAAAAAAAAAAAAAAAAAAAAAAAAAAAAAAAAAAAAAAAAAAAAAAAAAAAAAAAAAAAAAAAAAAAAAAAAAAAAAAAAAAAAAAAAAAAAAAAAAAAAAAAAAAAAAAAAAAAAAAAAAAAAAAAAAAAAAAAAAAAAAAAAAAAAAAAAAAAAAAAAAAAAAAAAAAAAAAAAAAAAAAAAAAAAAAAAAAAAAAAAAAAAAAAAAAAAAAAAAAAAAAAAAAAAAAAAAAAAAAAAAAAAAAAAAAAAAAAAAAAAAAAAAAAAAAAAAAAAAAAAAAAAAAAAAAAAAAAAAAAAAAAAAAAAAAAAAAAAAAAAAAAAAAAAAAAAAAAAAAAAAAAAAAAAAAAAAAAAAAAAAAAAAAAAAAAAAAAAAAAAAAAAAAAAAAAAAAAAAAAAAAAAAAAAAAAAAAAAAAAAAAAAAAAAAAAAAAAAAAAAAAAAAAAAAAAAAAAAAAAAAAAAAAAAAAAAAAAAAAAAAAAAAAAAAAAAAAAAAAAAAAAAAAAAAAAAAAAAAAAAAAAAAAAAAAAAAAAAAAAAAAAAAAAAAAAAAAAAAAAAAAAAAAAAAAAAAAAAAAAAAAAAAAAAAAAAAAAAAAAAAAAAAAAAAAAAAAAAAAAAAAAAAAAAAAAAAAAAAAAAAAAAAAAAAAAAAAAAAAAAAAAAAAAAAAAAAAAAAAAAAAAAAAAAAAAAAAAAAAAAAAAAAAAAAAAAAAAAAAAAAAAAAAAAAAAAAAAAAAAAAAAAAAAAAAAAAAAAAAAAAAAAAAAAAAAAAAAAAAAAAAAAAAAAAAAAAAAAAAAAAAAAAAAAAAAAAAAAAAAAAAAAAAAAAAAAAAAAAAAAAAAAAAAAAAAAAAAAAAAAAAAAAAAAAAAAAAAAAAAAAAAAAAAAAAAAAAAAAAAAAAAAAAAAAAAAAAAAAAAAAAAAAAAAAAAAAAAAAAAAAAAAAAAAAAAAAAAAAAAAAAAAAAAAAAAAAAAAAAAAAAAAAAAAAAAAAAAAAAAAAAAAAAAAAAAAAAAAAAAAAAAAAAAAAAAAAAAAAAAAAAAAAAAAAAAAAAAAAAAAAAAAAAAAAAAAAAAAAAAAAAAAAAAAAAAAAAAAAAAAAAAAAAAAAAAAAAAAAAAAAAAAAAAAAAAAAAAAAAAAAAAAAAAAAAAAAAAAAAAAAAAAAAAAAAAAAAAAAAAAAAAAAAAAAAAAAAAAAAAAAAAAAAAAAAAAAAAAAAAAAAAAAAAAAAAAAAAAAAAAAAAAAAAAAAAAAAAAAAAAAAAAAAAAAAAAAAAAAAAAAAAAAAAAAAAAAAAAAAAAAAAAAAAAAAAAAAAAAAAAAAAAAAAAAAAAAAAAAAAAAAAAAAAAAAAAAAAAAAAAAAAAAAAAAAAAAAAAAAAAAAAAAAAAAAAAAAAAAAAAAAAAAAAAAAAAAAAAAAAAAAAAAAAAAAAAAAAAAAAAAAAAAAAAAAAAAAAAAAAAAAAAAAAAAAAAAAAAAAAAAAAAAAAAAAAAAAAAAAAAAAAAAAAAAAAAAAAAAAAAAAAAAAAAAAAAAAAAAAAAAAAAAAAAAAAAAAAAAAAAAAAAAAAAAAAAAAAAAAAAAAAAAAAAAAAAAAAAAAAAAAAAAAAAAAAAAAAAAAAAAAAAAAAAAAAAAAAAAAAAAAAAAAAAAAAAAAAAAAAAAAAAAAAAAAAAAAAAAAAAAAAAAAAAAAAAAAAAAAAAAAAAAAAAAAAAAAAAAAAAAAAAAAAAAAAAAAAAAAAAAAAAAAAAAAAAAAAAAAAAAAAAAAAAAAAAAAAAAAAAAAAAAAAAAAAAAAAAAAAAAAAAAAAAAAAAAAAAAAAAAAAAAAAAAAAAAAAAAAAAAAAAAAAAAAAAAAAAAAAAAAAAAAAAAAAAAAAAAAAAAAAAAAAAAAAAAAAAAAAAAAAAAAAAAAAAAAAAAAAAAAAAAAAAAAAAAAAAAAAAAAAAAAAAAAAAAAAAAAAAAAAAAAAAAAAAAAAAAAAAAAAAAAAAAAAAAAAAAAAAAAAAAAAAAAAAAAAAAAAAAAAAAAAAAAAAAAAAAAAAAAAAAAAAAAAAAAAAAAAAAAAAAAAAAAAAAAAAAAAAAAAAAAAAAAAAAAAAAAAAAAAAAAAAAAAAAAAAAAAAAAAAAAAAAAAAAAAAAAAAAAAAAAAAAAAAAAAAAAAAAAAAAAAAAAAAAAAAAAAAAAAAAAAAAAAAAAAAAAAAAAAAAAAAAAAAAAAAAAAAAAAAAAAAAAAAAAAAAAAAAAAAAAAAAAAAAAAAAAAAAAAAAAAAAAAAAAAAAAAAAAAAAAAAAAAAAAAAAAAAAAAAAAAAAAAAAAAAAAAAAAAAAAAAAAAAAAAAAAAAAAAAAAAAAAAAAAAAAAAAAAAAAAAAAAAAAAAAAAAAAAAAAAAAAAAAAAAAAAAAAAAAAAAAAAAAAAAAAAAAAAAAAAAAAAAAAAAAAAAAAAAAAAAAAAAAAAAAAAAAAAAAAAAAAAAAAAAAAAAAAAAAAAAAAAAAAAAAAAAAAAAAAAAAAAAAAAAAAAAAAAAAAAAAAAAAAAAAAAAAAAAAAAAAAAAAAAAAAAAAAAAAAAAAAAAAAAAAAAAAAAAAAAAAAAAAAAAAAAAAAAAAAAAAAAAAAAAAAAAAAAAAAAAAAAAAAAAAAAAAAAAAAAAAAAAAAAAAAAAAAAAAAAAAAAAAAAAAAAAAAAAAAAAAAAAAAAAAAAAAAAAAAAAAAAAAAAAAAAAAAAAAAAAAAAAAAAAAAAAAAAAAAAAAAAAAAAAAAAAAAAAAAAAAAAAAAAAAAAAAAAAAAAAAAAAAAAAAAAAAAAAAAAAAAAAAAAAAAAAAAAAAAAAAAAAAAAAAAAAAAAAAAAAAAAAAAAAAAAAAAAAAAAAAAAAAAAAAAAAAAAAAAAAAAAAAAAAAAAAAAAAAAAAAAAAAAAAAAAAAAAAAAAAAAAAAAAAAAAAAAAAAAAAAAAAAAAAAAAAAAAAAAAAAAAAAAAAAAAAAAAAAAAAAAAAAAAAAAAAAAAAAAAAAAAAAAAAAAAAAAAAAAAAAAAAAAAAAAAAAAAAAAAAAAAAAAAAAAAAAAAAAAAAAAAAAAAAAAAAAAAAAAAAAAAAAAAAAAAAAAAAAAAAAAAAAAAAAAAAAAAAAAAAAAAAAAAAAAAAAAAAAAAAAAAAAAAAAAAAAAAAAAAAAAAAAAAAAAAAAAAAAAAAAAAAAAAAAAAAAAAAAAAAAAAAAAAAAAAAAAAAAAAAAAAAAAAAAAAAAAAAAAAAAAAAAAAAAAAAAAAAAAAAAAAAAAAAAAAAAAAAAAAAAAAAAAAAAAAAAAAAAAAAAAAAAAAAAAAAAAAAAAAAAAAAAAAAAAAAAAAAAAAAAAAAAAAAAAAAAAAAAAAAAAAAAAAAAAAAAAAAAAAAAAAAAAAAAAAAAAAAAAAAAAAAAAAAAAAAAAAAAAAAAAAAAAAAAAAAAAAAAAAAAAAAAAAAAAAAAAAAAAAAAAAAAAAAAAAAAAAAAAAAAAAAAAAAAAAAAAAAAAAAAAAAAAAAAAAAAAAAAAAAAAAAAAAAAAAAAAAAAAAAAAAAAAAAAAAAAAAAAAAAAAAAAAAAAAAAAAAAAAAAAAAAAAAAAAAAAAAAAAAAAAAAAAAAAAAAAAAAAAAAAAAAAAAAAAAAAAAAAAAAAAAAAAAAAAAAAAAAAAAAAAAAAAAAAAAAAAAAAAAAAAAAAAAAAAAAAAAAAAAAAAAAAAAAAAAAAAAAAAAAAAAAAAAAAAAAAAAAAAAAAAAAAAAAAAAAAAAAAAAAAAAAAAAAAAAAAAAAAAAAAAAAAAAAAAAAAAAAAAAAAAAAAAAAAAAAAAAAAAAAAAAAAAAAAAAAAAAAAAAAAAAAAAAAAAAAAAAAAAAAAAAAAAAAAAAAAAAAAAAAAAAAAAAAAAAAAAAAAAAAAAAAAAAAAAAAAAAAAAAAAAAAAAAAAAAAAAAAAAAAAAAAAAAAAAAAAAAAAAAAAAAAAAAAAAAAAAAAAAAAAAAAAAAAAAAAAAAAAAAAAAAAAAAAAAAAAAAAAAAAAAAAAAAAAAAAAAAAAAAAAAAAAAAAAAAAAAAAAAAAAAAAAAAAAAAAAAAAAAAAAAAAAAAAAAAAAAAAAAAAAAAAAAAAAAAAAAAAAAAAAAAAAAAAAAAAAAAAAAAAAAAAAAAAAAAAAAAAAAAAAAAAAAAAAAAAAAAAAAAAAAAAAAAAAAAAAAAAAAAAAAAAAAAAAAAAAAAAAAAAAAAAAAAAAAAAAAAAAAAAAAAAAAAAAAAAAAAAAAAAAAAAAAAAAAAAAAAAAAAAAAAAAAAAAAAAAAAAAAAAAAAAAAAAAAAAAAAAAAAAAAAAAAAAAAAAAAAAAAAAAAAAAAAAAAAAAAAAAAAAAAAAAAAAAAAAAAAAAAAAAAAAAAAAAAAAAAAAAAAAAAAAAAAAAAAAAAAAAAAAAAAAAAAAAAAAAAAAAAAAAAAAAAAAAAAAAAAAAAAAAAAAAAAAAAAAAAAAAAAAAAAAAAAAAAAAAAAAAAAAAAAAAAAAAAAAAAAAAAAAAAAAAAAAAAAAAAAAAAAAAAAAAAAAAAAAAAAAAAAAAAAAAAAAAAAAAAAAAAAAAAAAAAAAAAAAAAAAAAAAAAAAAAAAAAAAAAAAAAAAAAAAAAAAAAAAAAAAAAAAAAAAAAAAAAAAAAAAAAAAAAAAAAAAAAAAAAAAAAAAAAAAAAAAAAAAAAAAAAAAAAAAAAAAAAAAAAAAAAAAAAAAAAAAAAAAAAAAAAAAAAAAAAAAAAAAAAAAAAAAAAAAAAAAAAAAAAAAAAAAAAAAAAAAAAAAAAAAAAAAAAAAAAAAAAAAAAAAAAAAAAAAAAAAAAAAAAAAAAAAAAAAAAAAAAAAAAAAAAAAAAAAAAAAAAAAAAAAAAAAAAAAAAAAAAAAAAAAAAAAAAAAAAAAAAAAAAAAAAAAAAAAAAAAAAAAAAAAAAAAAAAAAAAAAAAAAAAAAAAAAAAAAAAAAAAAAAAAAAAAAAAAAAAAAAAAAAAAAAAAAAAAAAAAAAAAAAAAAAAAAAAAAAAAAAAAAAAAAAAAAAAAAAAAAAAAAAAAAAAAAAAAAAAAAAAAAAAAAAAAAAAAAAAAAAAAAAAAAAAAAAAAAAAAAAAAAAAAAAAAAAAAAAAAAAAAAAAAAAAAAAAAAAAAAAAAAAAAAAAAAAAAAAAAAAAAAAAAAAAAAAAAAAAAAAAAAAAAAAAAAAAAAAAAAAAAAAAAAAAAAAAAAAAAAAAAAAAAAAAAAAAAAAAAAAAAAAAAAAAAAAAAAAAAAAAAAAAAAAAAAAAAAAAAAAAAAAAAAAAAAAAAAAAAAAAAAAAAAAAAAAAAAAAAAAAAAAAAAAAAAAAAAAAAAAAAAAAAAAAAAAAAAAAAAAAAAAAAAAAAAAAAAAAAAAAAAAAAAAAAAAAAAAAAAAAAAAAAAAAAAAAAAAAAAAAAAAAAAAAAAAAAAAAAAAAAAAAAAAAAAAAAAAAAAAAAAAAAAAAAAAAAAAAAAAAAAAAAAAAAAAAAAAAAAAAAAAAAAAAAAAAAAAAAAAAAAAAAAAAAAAAAAAAAAAAAAAAAAAAAAAAAAAAAAAAAAAAAAAAAAAAAAAAAAAAAAAAAAAAAAAAAAAAAAAAAAAAAAAAAAAAAAAAAAAAAAAAAAAAAAAAAAAAAAAAAAAAAAAAAAAAAAAAAAAAAAAAAAAAAAAAAAAAAAAAAAAAAAAAAAAAAAAAAAAAAAAAAAAAAAAAAAAAAAAAAAAAAAAAAAAAAAAAAAAAAAAAAAAAAAAAAAAAAAAAAAAAAAAAAAAAAAAAAAAAAAAAAAAAAAAAAAAAAAAAAAAAAAAAAAAAAAAAAAAAAAAAAAAAAAAAAAAAAAAAAAAAAAAAAAAAAAAAAAAAAAAAAAAAAAAAAAAAAAAAAAAAAAAAAAAAAAAAAAAAAAAAAAAAAAAAAAAAAAAAAAAAAAAAAAAAAAAAAAAAAAAAAAAAAAAAAAAAAAAAAAAAAAAAAAAAAAAAAAAAAAAAAAAAAAAAAAAAAAAAAAAAAAAAAAAAAAAAAAAAAAAAAAAAAAAAAAAAAAAAAAAAAAAAAAAAAAAAAAAAAAAAAAAAAAAAAAAAAAAAAAAAAAAAAAAAAAAAAAAAAAAAAAAAAAAAAAAAAAAAAAAAAAAAAAAAAAAAAAAAAAAAAAAAAAAAAAAAAAAAAAAAAAAAAAAAAAAAAAAAAAAAAAAAAAAAAAAAAAAAAAAAAAAAAAAAAAAAAAAAAAAAAAAAAAAAAAAAAAAAAAAAAAAAAAAAAAAAAAAAAAAAAAAAAAAAAAAAAAAAAAAAAAAAAAAAAAAAAAAAAAAAAAAAAAAAAAAAAAAAAAAAAAAAAAAAAAAAAAAAAAAAAAAAAAAAAAAAAAAAAAAAAAAAAAAAAAAAAAAAAAAAAAAAAAAAAAAAAAAAAAAAAAAAAAAAAAAAAAAAAAAAAAAAAAAAAAAAAAAAAAAAAAAAAAAAAAAAAAAAAAAAAAAAAAAAAAAAAAAAAAAAAAAAAAAAAAAAAAAAAAAAAAAAAAAAAAAAAAAAAAAAAAAAAAAAAAAAAAAAAAAAAAAAAAAAAAAAAAAAAAAAAAAAAAAAAAAAAAAAAAAAAAAAAAAAAAAAAAAAAAAAAAAAAAAAAAAAAAAAAAAAAAAAAAAAAAAAAAAAAAAAAAAAAAAAAAAAAAAAAAAAAAAAAAAAAAAAAAAAAAAAAAAAAAAAAAAAAAAAAAAAAAAAAAAAAAAAAAAAAAAAAAAAAAAAAAAAAAAAAAAAAAAAAAAAAAAAAAAAAAAAAAAAAAAAAAAAAAAAAAAAAAAAAAAAAAAAAAAAAAAAAAAAAAAAAAAAAAAAAAAAAAAAAAAAAAAAAAAAAAAAAAAAAAAAAAAAAAAAAAAAAAAAAAAAAAAAAAAAAAAAAAAAAAAAAAAAAAAAAAAAAAAAAAAAAAAAAAAAAAAAAAAAAAAAAAAAAAAAAAAAAAAAAAAAAAAAAAAAAAAAAAAAAAAAAAAAAAAAAAAAAAAAAAAAAAAAAAAAAAAAAAAAAAAAAAAAAAAAAAAAAAAAAAAAAAAAAAAAAAAAAAAAAAAAAAAAAAAAAAAAAAAAAAAAAAAAAAAAAAAAAAAAAAAAAAAAAAAAAAAAAAAAAAAAAAAAAAAAAAAAAAAAAAAAAAAAAAAAAAAAAAAAAAAAAAAAAAAAAAAAAAAAAAAAAAAAAAAAAAAAAAAAAAAAAAAAAAAAAAAAAAAAAAAAAAAAAAAAAAAAAAAAAAAAAAAAAAAAAAAAAAAAAAAAAAAAAAAAAAAAAAAAAAAAAAAAAAAAAAAAAAAAAAAAAAAAAAAAAAAAAAAAAAAAAAAAAAAAAAAAAAAAAAAAAAAAAAAAAAAAAAAAAAAAAAAAAAAAAAAAAAAAAAAAAAAAAAAAAAAAAAAAAAAAAAAAAAAAAATAAAAAAAAAAAAAAAAAAAAAAAAAAAAAAAAAAAAAAAAAAAAAAAAAAAAAAAAAAAAAAAAAAAAAAAAAAAAAAAAAAAAAAAAAAAAAAAAAAAAAAAAAAAAAAAAAAAAAAAAAAAAAAAAAAAAAAAAAAAAAAAAAAAAAAAAAAAAAAAAAAAAAAAAAAAAAAAAAAAAAAAAAAAAAAAAAAAAAAAAAAAAAAAAAAAAAAAAAAAAAAAAAAAAAAAAAAAAAAAAAAAAAAAAAAAAAAAAAAAAAAAAAAAAAAAAAAAAAAAAAAAAAAAAAAAAAAAAAAAAAAAAAAAAAAAAAAAAAAAAAAAAAAAAAAAAAAAAAAAAAAAAAAAAAAAAAAAAAAAAAAAAAAAAAAAAAAAAAAAAAAAAAAAAAAAAAAAAAAAAAAAAAAAAAAAAAAAAAAAAAAAAAAAAAAAAAAAAAAAAAAAAAAAAAAAAAAAAAAAAAAAAAAAAAAAAAAAAAAAAAAAAAAAAAAAAAAAAAAAAAAAAAAAAAAAAAAAAAAAAAAAAAAAAAAAAAAAAAAAAAAAAAAAAAAAAAAAAAAAAAAAAAAAAAAAAAAAAAAAAAAAAAAAAAAAAAAAAAAAAAAAAAAAAAAAAAAAAAAAAAAAAAAAAAAAAAAAAAAAAAAAAAAAAAAAAAAAAAAAAAAAAAAAAAAAAAAAAAAAAAAAAAAAAAAAAAAAAAAAAAAAAAAAAAAAAAAAAAAAAAAAAAAAAAAAAAAAAAAAAAAAAAAAAAAAAAAAAAAAAAAAAAAAAAAAAAAAAAAAAAAAAAAAAAAAAAAAAAAAAAAAAAAAAAAAAAAAAAAAAAAAAAAAAAAAAAAAAAAAAAAAAAAAAAAAAAAAAAAAAAAAAAAAAAAAAAAAAAAAAAAAAAAAAAAAAAAAAAAAAAAAAAAAAAAAAAAAAAAAAAAAAAAAAAAAAAAAAAAAAAAAAAAAAAAAAAAAAAAAAAAAAAAAAAAAAAAAAAAAAAAAAAAAAAAAAAAAAAAAAAAAAAAAAAAAAAAAAAAAAAAAAAAAAAAAAAAAAAAAAAAAAAAAAAAAAAAAAAAAAAAAAAAAAAAAAAAAAAAAAAAAAAAAAAAAAAAAAAAAAAAAAAAAAAAAAAAAAAAAAAAAAAAAAAAAAAAAAAAAAAAAAAAAAAAAAAAAAAAAAAAAAAAAAAAAAAAAAAAAAAAAAAAAAAAAAAAAAAAAAAAAAAAAAAAAAAAAAAAAAAAAAAAAAAAAAAAAAAAAAAAAAAAAAAAAAAAAAAAAAAAAAAAAAAAAAAAAAAAAAAAAAAAAAAAAAAAAAAAAAAAAAAAAAAAAAAAAAAAAAAAAAAAAAAAAAAAAAAAAAAAAAAAAAAAAAAAAAAAAAAAAAAAAAAAAAAAAAAAAAAAAAAAAAAAAAAAAAAAAAAAAAAAAAAAAAAAAAAAAAAAAAAAAAAAAAAAAAAAAAAAAAAAAAAAAAAAAAAAAAAAAAAAAAAAAAAAAAAAAAAAAAAAAAAAAAAAAAAAAAAAAAAAAAAAAAAAAAAAAAAAAAAAAAAAAAAAAAAAAAAAAAAAAAAAAAAAAAAAAAAAAAAAAAAAAAAAAAAAAAAAAAAAAAAAAAAAAAAAAAAAAAAAAAAAAAAAAAAAAAAAAAAAAAAAAAAAAAAAAAAAAAAAAAAAAAAAAAAAAAAAAAAAAAAAAAAAAAAAAAAAAAAAAAAAAAAAAAAAAAAAAAAAAAAAAAAAAAAAAAAAAAAAAAAAAAAAAAAAAAAAAAAAAAAAAAAAAAAAAAAAAAAAAAAAAAAAAAAAAAAAAAAAAAAAAAAAAAAAAAAAAAAAAAAAAAAAAAAAAAAAAAAAAAAAAAAAAAAAAAAAAAAAAAAAAAAAAAAAAAAAAAAAAAAAAAAAAAAAAAAAAAAAAAAAAAAAAAAAAAAAAAAAAAAAAAAAAAAAAAAAAAAAAAAAAAAAAAAAAAAAAAAAAAAAAAAAAAAAAAAAAAAAAAAAAAAAAAAAAAAAAAAAAAAAAAAAAAAAAAAAAAAAAAAAAAAAAAAAAAAAAAAAAAAAAAAAAAAAAAAAAAAAAAAAAAAAAAAAAAAAAAAAAAAAAAAAAAAAAAAAAAAAAAAAAAAAAAAAAAAAAAAAAAAAAAAAAAAAAAAAAAAAAAAAAAAAAAAAAAAAAAAAAAAAAAAAAAAAAAAAAAAAAAAAAAAAAAAAAAAAAAAAAAAAAAAAAAAAAAAAAAAAAAAAAAAAAAAAAAAAAAAAAAAAAAAAAAAAAAAAAAAAAAAAAAAAAAAAAAAAAAAAAAAAAAAAAAAAAAAAAAAAAAAAAAAAAAAAAAAAAAAAAAAAAAAAAAAAAAAAAAAAAAAAAAAAAAAAAAAAAAAAAAAAAAAAAAAAAAAAAAAAAAAAAAAAAAAAAAAAAAAAAAAAAAAAAAAAAAAAAAAAAAAAAAAAAAAAAAAAAAAAAAAAAAAAAAAAAAAAAAAACAAAAAAAAAAAAAAAAAAAAAAAAAAAAAAAAAAAAAAAAAAAAAAAAAAAAAAAAAAAAAAAAAAAAAAAAAAAAAAAAAAAAAAAAAAAAAAAAAAAAAAAAAAAAAAAAAAAAAAAAAAAAAAAAAAAAAAAAAAAAAAAAAAAAAAAAAAAAAAAAAAAAAAAAAAAAAAAAAAAAAAAAAAAAAAAAAAAAAAAAAAAAAAAAAAAAAAAAAAAAAAAAAAAAAAAAAAAAAAAAAAAAAAAAAAAAAAAAAAAAAAAAAAAAAAAAAAAAAAAAAAAAAAAAAAAAAAAAAAAAAAAAAAAAAAAAAAAAAAAAAAAAAAAAAAAAAAAAAAAAAAAAAAAAAAAAAAAAAAAAAAAAAAAAAAAAAAAAAAAAAAAAAAAAAAAAAAAAAAAAAAAAAAAAAAAAAAAAAAAAAAAAAAAAAAAAAAAAAAAAAAAAAAAAAAAAAAAAAAAAAAAAAAAAAAAAAAAAAAAAAAAAAAAAAAAAAAAAAAAAAAAAAAAAAAAAAAAAAAAAAAAAAAAAAAAAAAAAAAAAAAAAAAAAAAA
>NW_026562043.1:0-52559 GCF_028858705.1 Grus americana
TTAAAAATGGCTAGCTGCAGGGGGTAAAGGAGATTCCTTTGCGTGATTGCAGAGGTAGAACAAGGGCCCATCTTCAGGGGTATTGCAGTGAGGAAGTTAGGAAAATTGCTAGGTTGGAGTCTGGAGGTTGGCCAAAGCAGAGGAGGCCTGCTCTTTACCTGCCCTGCGAGAGAGAGGGAGTATTACACGGCTGTTTCCCCTGTGTGGGGAGAAGCCAGGGACAGGCTGTGATGATGGGCATCCCCCAGCGAGTCGTATTTCTAGGCAGAGGCCCTCACTTGGTTCTGTTCGGTGACCCAAGGGCTCTCCTGCCTGCACCGCTGGGGGGGTCCCTCACCCTGGAGCTGGGCCTTGGGTGAGCGATGGCCTCACAAGGAGCGGGGGCGGGCTGTTTCCCTGGCGCTGTGTTACTGGGGTGCCTCTGCCCAACCCGTGCTTCCCCGCTGCCTTTTGTTTATGCAGATTAGCCTTTAATCGCATAACCAACATTATAGGCAGTTCCCAGGCATGCCTATACATTTTGTAGGACGATGTCTAAGCCATAGGCATCCAGCTGTAGGAATACTATGAGTACGTTTGCAGGTGAGATTATTTCTTGGTCTAGGGGTTTTTTCTAGTTGTCTCAGTGGCGAATGCTGAAAGTATTGGTTTAAGTCTTTCTATACTCCTGTGTGTGAGTGTGCACAAAAACTGCCTTCAAATAAATGTAGGGCTCTGACAAATTAAAATAAAGTTGACAGGCTTTCTGTTACAATTTCTTTCTTTAACCCTTTGAGAGGAAGAATGTGAAAAGTGACTCTGACAGACCCAGACTAGTCGCCTGTCATTAAGCTTTAGGTCTTGTTACATCCAATCTACGCTGGATCTGAGAAACTATAAAATAGCTTCAGGGGTTTTCATCTCAGATGCCCCACTTAAAGCCAGATATGGGAAGCATACCACGAGGCCTCGCTCCACAGCTTGGAGAACTGCAGGAAGCGAGGCGCTCTTTAAAAAGAGCGATGAAGGAAAGGTGATTGAAATCCTCCTCGTCGGTAAGGTCTGTCTTCTCACGGCCAGTTGTGCGGTGAACGTTGGGGATGACTTGTTCAAGGCTGTCTGAAGAGAAGACCGTCAGGATCGCCCAGCTCTGTGGCTCAGGGCTGACCCTCCAGCAGCAGCGGGCGGCCAAGCTCTCGCTGTTGTGGCACTGCAAGGGGCATTGCGTGTGCGTCATTGCTCTCCTGTAGCCGCGTTCTTCACGCTTCTGTTATCATCTCCATCAGCTACTAATGGAAGTACTCTTTGGTAAAGTTAGTGTCAAGAAGTGAAAGAATCTGGTCTGTTTTCTGCCCTTTTCGGTGTGAGACTTAGTTTGGCGTACTCCTAATGAAACTTTGGGTTGGCTGAACAAACTGAACAAGCCCCCTCTCATGGGTATAGCTTGTCCCCTCACATAGGAAAGGTGATAGTACTCACCCTCCTTGCAGAAATGCAATGTGAACAAGATCAACAGCCATAAAAAGTGTATCTTGAGTTCCCTTTGGTTTCCCGGGGTAAATACCATCCTCTTGAAGGAAATCTTTTCATGTGCCTCTGAATGCAGTTATCAATGGAACAGAGAGAGGAAGAGAAACTCTCCTAACTAGATTTTAATCCCCGAACATGCAAAGTCAAGCTTGACTGCTCCTCTGAACCAACTTTTGAAATAAAAGATTTGGGGGTTTTTAATGAAACACTAAGTTTATCTGACAGGCTTTGCCGCAATAACTTTTCAAAGGATATTAAGCTCAAGTTGTCACAAGAAGAGTGTGGCAGAGGGGAGCTTTAGCTTTGCAAGTTGGGCTTTTTTTTTGAGAGCTCCTTCCTGGGTACAAGTTACCTGCTGTTAGTTGCACCGCTATTGAATCAGGAGTGTTACAGAATAAACTTGCCTAAAGGAGGCAGAAGTTCCTTTTAACTCAATACATGTGGTTCGGATAAATACATTCTTATTTCCTTTTTTATTTTCCCCTAGGATTTTTCCTCTGGCAAAAATGGGATGTTTCAATGGACACTCCTTTAAGATCAAGTGAGAAAAAATGCCGCCCTGTTCAGACTCTGCTTTGACAAAAGCATGGAAATATTAAGTGAAAACGTCAATCGAAGACACTTTACAAGGTATTGTATTTCCAGGTGTTCAATCTCTTGTTCAATTTCTAGAATGAAAAGTGAAAGCATGCACGAGTCACATCACGATACACCTACAGCTAAAATCTGCAGAGGATACGATTATTTAATACCAGTGCCAGTATCTTAGAACTGGAAATCCCTTTCTTAGTAAAAGTCTTCTGCTTGTATAAAAAACATGTGTATCTTCCCAACTCCTTTGAGATCTCTCCTCCGCTTTGATTATGAGATGTTATTTGTGCTGTTGAGACTTCAAGGTTAGCAGGTTAGGAAATGTCTGTCCTTATGGAATTGTGCATACGGTATGCAGCAGACATCTGAATCCTTGTGTGGTCCACAGGCTTTTTTTTTGCATGATGCGGAGCACGGATTGTAAACTTGGTGAAGTTCCCCAGTCTTGAGGGGGAACTATACAATGCAATACGATATGATATGCTATAATACAAAAATTGTAATACAACAATTCTTTTCTCTTTTCTCTGTCTTCTTTCTTAACGTAGGCAGTTGGCAAGCCGAAATCAGACCCAAAAAAAGAAGAATAGTAAGAAGAGTAAGTAGTGATAATTCCTTAGGATTCCTTTGTAGCTGGTTTCTGAGAAGGATTGTCCTTTGGTCACTCTATTGAACTTGGCTCCCAAACTTCTGAACTCATCAGCCAAAATCAGCGGAAGTTGTGAGAATAGGTACCTCAAAGGCAGTGAATTTCCTATGAGTTGATGATGAAGAAGGTAGGTGCAAACAGGAGGATATGCTATTAATTCCTTGCAGGCTTGGGGAGAACGCAGTGTGAATCCAGCCTGCTCTTAGGCAGAGGAGAACCTGTTCCTTGGCTTGGGTTTCTCGTGACATGGATTTTCTGGAGTCTGCAGGACACAAATTGATTGAAAATCAATCGTTCTTGCAAATAGGAGGGAATATTGCGTATTCTATGTGAGTTAAAAAGTAATTCAGTCATGAGAAGCACAAACCCACAGACATGAGGAAGGTGTCCCTGAAGTTCAGCGATTTACCTTGGAACCGAGAAGTTGCGGCAGGAGCACACGAACAGGTCTTGGTGCCCGTGAAGCTGCTTGCTGGGCAGCTGGAAAATCTGTTATTTGCAGGCAGAATCCTGCCAGCGCAGGCTGAACACGGGAAGGGGCTGAAATGCACTTTGTCTGTAGTTATTGGTTCTAATTTGCTATACTTTCTCATTGACCTCTCTTAATATTATTTAATGAAGTGTGTGGTGGCTTGACTGGCTGGAGGGCAGGGTGCCCACCAAAGCCGCTCTATCATGTGTCCGTCCTCCGCTGGATGGAATGTAGAATGAAAGGTGTTGTGTGGTTGAGATAAGGACAGGGTGAGATCACTCACCAATTAATGTCATGGGCAAAACAGACTCAACTCGGGAAAATTAATTTTTACCAATCAATCAGTGTTAAGTAAGGAGATAAACCCAATCTTAAAACACCTTCCCCCCCACCCCCTCACCCCCCCGCCTTCTTCCCAGGCTCAATTTCACTCCTGATTTCTCTCCCTCCTTTCCCCCCACCAGCGGCACAGGGGGACGGGGAATGGGGGTTGTGATCAGTTCCTCACATGTCTCTGCCACTCCTTCCTCCTTAGAGGGAGTACTCCTCACACTCTTCCCCTGATCCAGCGTGGGGTCCCTCCTATGGGAGACAGTCCTCCACCAGCGTCTCCAACACGAGTCCTTCCCACGGGGCACAGTCCTTCAGGAACTGCTCCAGCGTGGGTCCCTTCCACAGGGTGCAGTCCTTCGGGAATAGACAGCTCCAGCGCGGGTCCCCCTGTAGCCCTGCCCCGCTACCAAAACTTTGCCATGCAAACCCAGGACATAGTGCAAGTAACGAACCTGTGGCAAAGGATGCTGCGTGGTAAGTACTGGGCAGATGTTGTTTTAAAGCAGCAAGCGTTTGAGCTCTTTGATATTGGGGCGTTTATCTGGAGACATTTCTTATCTTCTAGAGCTTTTGTGTCACCATGCAGAAAATGAAAGTGATGTATGCTTAAACAGTGTACTAAAACTATGCATCTTAAGAAGAGACTTCCCACATAAACATTTTTAAAAAAACAAACTATCAGATACGATTTTACATGAATGGAGTGAAAACACCTTCGAGAGACCTATTTCTTGTTTTCACTTTTCCAGAAAGAAGTAACTGGAATAAACTTGCCTCCTGCGTGAAACAAAAACTGCGTGTTTGTTTTCATCAGACTGGCTTTCTAGACTAATAAAAAGTTGCTATACAAGTCGTGCTTTTAACATAAGTCATTTAAGTTGAATGCTGTGGTCGTGACAATAACTTCTAATTCAGTGTTTAAAGAAAAAATCCACGGCAGGTTTTTTTTACATTTTACTAGAATAACGGTGAAATAAAGGGAATAACATATGTTCTGTCTCAAAATATTTCATCCATTAACGTATTTTAGTCAACAGGACACTGAAGACTAGAGCTGATGCAAAAGCTGCAGAACAAGTCCATGAAGAAAATGGGGATTTGGAGGTCCGCCGAAGCTGCAGGCTTTGACAAAGCCATTACACCACTACAAATCAATCTGTTTTATTTGACAAACTTATACCAAAGTGAGTGAGATTTTTGTCATCATCTTGCAAAGCTACTAAAATGAGCCTTACTAGCAAGCCTTTGTGCTATGGCATAGTATCAGCTAGCACCTTTCTCCTTCTTTTGACAGCAGAAAAAGGTATTACTGTTCCTGGTAGCAAGAGCTAAATGTATTCAGTGGTTAGGCTGAGACTACATATAGGATATGGCCTTGTGATACCTGCTGGGCTCAGGTGCCCTCCACTGCAGAGTCCCACCAGGGTCGCACGGCTCGGAACTTGCAGGATGTTGTTAAGCAACCTCTGCTAACATTCCATTGCTGTTGGTCAGGTAGGGTGTCCTCCTCTGCCTCTGCCTCTGCCTCTGCCTCTGCCAGTATGTCCTGTAATTATTGTTAATACACTGATTTAGGTAACGTGTGGGCCTTTGTCCTTCGCAGCCAAGCTGTTTAACCCGAGTCTTTTGGAAATAGATGCCTGTGGCCGTTTAAGACTTCCAGGTTGGAGAGTGTGTGTGTGTGTGAGGATGTATTTGGGAAGTGCTTCACGTGTAAAGAGTTTGGGCACAGCCAATGTTTAAATTGGCCCCCGGTGTCTTCATTTTGTGATTGCCAGCTGCAGAGAGATCTTCATACTAGAGCACCTTCTATGTCCGGGCTGGGTGGGTTTATGTGTTGTCTTGTGAACCAAAACACTCACTTTACGGTGTGACTTTCAGTAGATTTAACTTGCCCTCTAAATCGATTTTCTTAGCATCAGAAGCGCCTTCATTTTTCATTAACTTTTCTTGCATGCTTATGAATATTTGTCTAATGCTCGGTTGAGTTGAGATACTGAGGAAAGTTGGATACAGCCAAAGTGACGTAGTCCTAGTGTTTCTGCCTGTCTGTCCATGGCTTAATGACCTTTGTGAAGCCCAAATTGACCTTGTTTTCTGAAAAGTTTGTGAACTGGAACAGGAGCGGGATGGGGTTTTTTCCAGCATATACAGTCATGGGAAATCAACATGAAACTTAAATTACAGTTAAGAGAAGAATAAGCAACCTGTTGTCTGAGGAAGGCTGTGAACTAAACATGACTTAATGCTATCACGCAGAGCAACTGAAGCGCTATTAAAAACTGCTATAATTTCTTTCTGTTACATTACTATGATCTTCAGAATTCTTTTTTCCTACTAAATTAGATTCTTTTTTTTTTTTTTTACTGTGTTGAGTGAGAGGGGAAAATAAACCCGAAACCAGTGTCTGCAAATCCTCAATCGCTTGTTCTTAACTCTCTCTCTAAAAAAGTAAACATTTGACCTGATTTTTAAGTAGTGTTAAAAAACTTGGTTAAGCGTCAACGACTCTTACTTTGTGCATACTCTATTAAAATGTCATGCTGATTATGTGTACTGTTTTAACTATTTTTGTTTGTACTTGCCTATCTTTGTTCTTACATGTCAACTTTTTGTCGTAGTACTGCAGAAGCAGTCTTGCAAAAAATGGATGACATGGAGAAGATGCGTAGACGGCGAATGATGGAAGACCTTGGGGTGTTCCACGATGTAGGAGATACTAATCTATTTTACTCTTTTTGTATAAGTAGTGTATTCCACATAGGGAAATTATTTAGTTGCGATTTTAATTTAGCTGAAATAACTTATTCCAAAGAATAGTGTAGTCTACAATAACATTTGTTTTTGCTCTCTAATTATAGTTTAACATCTTACTGTTATGGTCACGCTACAGATACACTCGAAGGGTGGGTGGAGGAAAAATCTTCAGAAGACATGAAAAAGCAGTACTATGCTGAAATACATGTCTTATACTACACTTTCTGAATGGCCTTCTGATTTTTGAATGGAGGCTCTTTACAAACAGCTGTTTCAGGGCTTGGGTTTTCACTGCAAATCTTACTAAAAACTGAATTCGTCGATGTCTGATTTATCTGTGTTTGGTTTTGTGCCAGCCTGGCCTGTGAGCTTAAGAAGTCCTCTGTCCCTAGATGAACTGAGGTTAAAATTATATACAGCAATCATATTTCCTCTTAGTTTTGCTCAATAAATTAAGTTCTACTGTCCTTTTGAATGACAGGCACTTCATTTTTTAAACATCTTCATAGCCTGCTTTCACAGGTTTTTGCTTAGATCTAAATTACTTTTTTTTTTTTTTTTTTTAATGAAACCAGAATTGTCCATAGTACTTTGTACCTCATGTCTCAAATGCCCATATGTGGGTTTTGGGGTTTTTTTTTATCTGCTAGAAATTGCTTTTTCCTGGGTTCTTGGATTATTAACCTGTGATTAATTGATACACTCGGTTTTGTATTTAAGTATTTAACTATCACATGTACAAAACCCTATTTTAGAGCAGAAATTCTTGTTATCAATCCTGGGTGCCAGAATGATGTTCCTGTTCTCCCGTACCTTAATTTAATCTTTTGTGTACATGGAGTGCTTTGATAATGTTACTGTATAGGCACTAAATATGCCCATGTCAGGTTTTCTGCATGTTTGTGACTGATCCTTCTTGTTTCTTTTATTTAGGAGAACCTCGATATGTATGCACAAGGAAAGAAAGAAATCCAAAGAGCTGACAAAGAAATAGCTGATAATCAAGGTGGCATTGTAGGTTAGTTCTGGTTTAAATTTTTTTTACTATGCTCTAGCCAAGAGCCTTGTCTTAAACAATTGAGATGAGCTGAACTACTGAGTATTTTTCTTCTGTTAAAAGAATCTGTGTTGCTATTGACATTACAAGCCATAGTCACGGACTCTAGAGCTGCACTGTAGTGAGCTCAGAACAGGTATTCGGAGGAAAAAAAACCAGTGCTTGTCCAAAATGCCGACAGGATAAAAGGCAACAGATGGCTGTGGACGGGTGGGAATAGAGAGAAACGGACAGTATTCCTCAGAATGAGAAAGAGTGATCTTGCTGCAGCAGGAGCATGACAGTTTTCACGGTTTTGAGCAGCGCAGCAAGAATTTTCAGGCAGGCAGGCAGGCTGCCAGATGAGTATGGAAAGCTCCTCCAGAGTGTGACGATCAGCAGGGGAGAAGATAGTGGTGTTCATTTTTGTGTTTAGCAGGTAGTCGGTGGGAGCTGCTGTCTGGGCCTGTAATTAGGAGCTGTCATCCCGGCACTCAGTGGGAAATAACATGAGGAATAAGGTGAAATTGTAAAAGGCCATATTAACTTTCTGTTTGAAGTGAGGGGGAAGAACCTCTAAGGTTTTAAGGAGAAGGATAGTTGTGATTAAGGCAGTCAGTCCAACAATCCTTGTAGGAGATTTCTGGATGGAAGAGAATGGGGCGAGACTGTACTTAAGGATAGAAAAGGATGCGGCAGTAGTTGAGCTGATCAGTGTTAGGTTTTGTGACAGACCTCCTCTGCACACTCGCTCAGAGAGACAGCGGCAGGAGGGGGAGCCCGCATAACACCCTGCCGGGCTACTCCCAAGGCCATCAGTCCATCAAAGCCCTATCTGCACAAGCCCGGAGGAGCGCGTGGGTGTGCAATGGCAGACACCCAGATCAAAGCGAGGAGGAACAGCCACCCTGTCTGGGCCTCTCCCAGGGCTGTCCGTCCCATCAGAGCTCTCAGCCCCAGCATCCGGGCGGGAAACCTATCTGGAGGATTCATCGGGGGCAGCTCTGCATATCCCCTTTTGGACTAGGGGGTTACTGCCCAGCAGTGGGGCATTTTGTGGGATGCAGGGGAAAAGCAGTTCACGCAGGACTGAAGGGATCTTAAGGGCAGGAACACGGGAGGCGTTCCGGTGACTTTGTGAGGAACAAGAGTAGGAAAATAGAGGGGCAAGGGGATAAAACGGGCCAGTCACATGTAAATAGTTTGCTGGTCAGTACTGCCTGTGCCCTGCGTCTGGTCACCTGTCTGACCATCAGACTATCAGAACTTGAACGAGAGGGGATTTATGCAATCTCCAGCGCGGGCGTTATCTTGTATGTGTTACACAGCCTGTGTACGACTTAACGACTGGCAACGGAGACCTACAAAAAGGTTCAAGCTAGATGTCCAGGTGTTAATGAGCACTGGGGTGATCTTGTTGCTAATCCCGATCAGGCCAGCGAACAGTCCGTGGCCTGTTTTTAGGCCTGTTGTTCAGCCTGTCATTAGTTCAGACCTAGCCTGTGGCTCCCGGGTGCGTACCTCGGTGACCAGACCTCCTCGTAGAGCAGTGAGAGAACACCTGGAGCCACAGCAGGAGTCCAGCGAGAGGCTGACTTCAAGAAGCCCAGGTAGAGCAAGGCATTACCAAAAAGAAACGACCAAGTGTGCCGAGGACATTTGACTGGTAAGGGAGGACAGCTGACTCATTTGGAGATCTAGTTAGGAGAATATCAAGTCAAGGCTTTAATAAGAGCAGCTTTAATACAAGGTACGGGCAGTCTAGAGGGAGGAACTGTATGGCTTGGTTCAAGTGTGTGGATCTCGAGGTGTTGGGCAGGAGAGACTTGTAGAAAGTAATTAGAAATAGTATGTTGAAAGGGAAATAAGAGTATGGGGCAGTTCATTTGTGGTCAAAGTGATAACTCTGGAATTTTAAATTGGGAAAAAACTAAAATATACTTTTAGAATGAAACGTGTGCCAAGAAGGAGTGAGGAAGGTGTGTTAGTATAAAGAAAGTGAGTGGAACAAGGGGAAGGACTCGAGGAGCAGAAAAGCTCGTGCCTTCGTGACAGGAGTGTTGGAGAACCATGGACTGGGGATAGTAGTGATGCCAAAATAATTTTTCACTTTTCCATGTGCTGTCTACGTTATCTTGTGTGACTTATCTTGCATTCAGAAAGCAGTGTGACATTTTAGGGGGAAGAAATAAAGCTTAGTGCTTTCCAAGGAATCAAGCGTACTTAATTTTAGTGAGCAGGGAGGTGAACAGAGCATGTACATTCCTCACCCGGTGTGTAGCTATTAATGTGAGAGGGTGTTACTAGGAACCTGCTAGGTAATTATACTCTGGGTTTTGCATTCTTACCATCCTTCATGAAAAAAACATGAAGTTACTTTGCAGAAGCTAGTGGCATAAACTGTATGCATTTGACATTATTTTCTGATTGGGGAAGTTCAAACCTGAGACTTGCCCATTATTGCTGACGTAATCTGTGGCAGAGCTAGGGCTTGGAGCTAGCTTACCATGCTTAGTCTTACCACTATAGCATATTAAAAACATTTCCTTGAAACGCTTTCTCAAAATAACAAGAAATGACTTTCTGAAATAGCGGTTTTCATAGGAGCTGCATCTTAGCTAAGCAAGATGACAGAATTGGTGTTAGTAAGGCTGATGAGAAGTCACCCAGCAATTTCAGCGAGCACAGAACAGTATCTATATGTACGCTCCTCTGTGTTTTGTAATTTCTGGAACGTCTCTTGCATAAATTGGTCGTAAGGTTTTGCCAGTTTTCAGATCTATCGTCGTTAACATGAAGGTAATAGTAAAACCTATAGGCATCTGTGGAGTGCATTTTGAATTTAGTATCATTTGCAACAGTACTTAAACAGTTTAACGTTATGTCAATGTACAGTAGTTTCATCAGAAGAAAATGAAGAGAAAGATGATGGTGAAGACACTCGAAAGCGTTATGACTTTCGACAGAGGAAAACCGTTGAGCGCTATCAAGCTCCATTGGAAAGTAGGTTACATGCACAGTTTCTCTTAAGACCTAATTCCTTGCATAGACGATTTTTTTTAATGAAATATATACCCACTCAACTTCTATTTAAATTTCTTACCTTCATACTGCAAGTAAATTTTATTAAATGCATGTAGCCTGTGCACGTTATATTCCTTTGCCATTTGGCATACTTGTTGTTGTTTTTCAATAAAAAAAAGGCCTGTGTATCCTTGAAAGAATAGTAATTAAGCAGACTTGATAATCTTACTCTTGTGGCTTTCAGTTCTCCTTAAAACACAAGTGTGTGTTTTTTCCCTTCTACTGTGCACTGATTTAAAAAAAAAAAAAAAAATCCCCCCCCCCCAAATCACTTGAAACTTCCCCTGAAATTTTCTACCTCCTCCACTATCCTGCTTTCTCTTAACCTTGTTTGTAACATTATTCTAAATTCTTTGCTTTCAACAGAACCAAGGCAACGTAAGAGAGATTTTTCGGGCCGGTCTTCACCTGTCAGACAGAGATACTCATTTAGAAGTGCTCAGTCAGAAGGCTCTTGCTGCAAAAGAGCTAACAGGTTGGTATATGGTTAGTGATAGTTCTTACTTATCAATAGTGCTGTTGCTCACATGACTGAATAATGCTTTCAAGGGTGTTTGGATTGGTGGTAATTACAGATTAATAGTGTGATTATCGCTGTGGTAGTCCGAGGGTATAAAGAAAACAACTATTGAGAGTGTAAACTGTACTTTTTATATTAGCCATTAGGTATTTTAAAATGCAGTATTGGTGGTCACTGATAAGGTAATTCCGGAGGTTGTGCTGAGATTACGTAGCTACAATTCTTTTGTTCTTGAACCGAAGCCAGAATCTCTCTCTGAAAATCTGAGACTCATCTTGAAGAATACCAATTATTTTCTTAAAACTGAAGATAATTTAGTTAGAGGGAGAACCTGCGTGGGAGTTTTAATGGATTTGTTTTGGGTTTTTTTTTTTAATCAGTCAAATACTGATTCTGGTTTCTGTCTGAAATCAGCTAATGATTCTGTATGAAACTATCCTTAAACAAGAAAAATGCTAAATGAAATTATAAATTATGAATTACAGTAGTAATGACAAAGAGGTTTTGGATCCTGTAAGCAGTTAGAGCGTGCAGAATGCTGTCTCTTGCTAGATATGAGCACTTTGTTCAGCGTCTTTGAAAGCAGATAGTTATGGAAGGAAAGGTTTTTGAAGCCAAATTTGTAAACAAGTTAAAAAGGTTTATGTTTCACAGAGTGGATATATAATGCTAAGTGAAACTCCATTTATGTGTGTGTGTGAGAGAGAGACTGGACAAAATGAGTAATTTATTTTATGAAATTTCTTTTAAAAATAGTTAAACATTTTACCTTCCTCAGAAAAATTAAATTTTACTGTCACAAGGAAAATCATGTCATATACTTTGAAATCAGATTCAAAAGGAGTACAATGATCTGGAAACTTAATAGATCTCAAAGTAAATTCTGAGACAGAATTCACTTAAGTTTTGATACTATTTAGCGTGTACTTTAATGTTTTACTTGTTTGTTTAAATGTTTGCAGACGGAGACACGCAGTCCACAACACAGATTCCACATCCTCTTCATCCACATCTGATGACGAAGAGCGTTTTGAGAGACATAGGAAGCGCAGCCATAACAGAAATTTAAGAAGGTTAATGAAATTGGAGAATAGGGGAGGGAGAAATCTATTTGGGGGGAGTTTGCATCTGCCTGACTGTGAAGTGTTAGCCACTTTCTCTTGTACAATTTCTAAAAACTATTTTAATAACAATCTAAGAAATAAGTTTTCAGCCCAATGTCTCTCAGACATGTGTGTCTTCTGGCACATGGATCCCAAAGTCCTTGGGAGGGACCAGCAGTAGTGGCCAGCCTTTATAATGTTAATCCACACTGAACTAAGTAGCCCCTTGGGCTGTAAGTCTTTGAATGTAGACGCGAAAAAATCTTTGAAAGATGTCAGTGTGTTTTGAGGAGTTCTTCCGTCACGCAAATCAAGGTCAGGTCACGGTCTCCACATATGGAGTAAGTTGTTTGAAGCTTGCATTCCTCTATATGCTGTGTGGTCTGGCATGGATATTTAGAAGTGCTAAGAGTTATTAAAATAATTAACGCAGTTTAATGTCCGGAGTGACCATTTTCCTTTTTTTACTCACGGACATTAAATGTAAACCAACGTGAACAAATATTTAATTATTTAGGAAGTTTATCTCATTTATAAGGTCTTCTGCATTCACTTGCCATCGTTATAAAAGCAAAAAGCTAGCTGCATCCCAAGTTAGAAAGTGCCTTTCTCTTTCTCCTTAATTCAAATCAGGTGTCTTCCACTAAACTTTCGAAAAGATGAGCTAAAGGGAATTCCCAAGGATCGAATGACAATTGGAGCAAGTCTGGCTGATGTTGATCCAATGCAAATAGATTGTTCAGTAAGTAATTTTAGTTCATTGTGTCCGTGAGATGTTTCCAGTGTTTCTGAAAGCTTTCAATAACGTGCTGTCTACAGCTACCTTGGTTTACAGTTTTCTCTCCAGCAATTTGAAAATTGCCCAGAACATTTCCTTTGTGCTGACATGTACTTTCTGATGGAACCTCATCAAGGTTGCAGCTTTCTTTAACGTATAAAACGTGTTCCGCTGACTTTATTTTTAGGTGCGATTTGATGGTGTGGGTGGTCTTTCTGACCACATTTCAGCTTTAAAAGAGATGGCCGTTTTTCCACTGCTTTACCCAGAAGTCTTTGAGAGATTCAAAATTCAACCTCCAAGGTAACAGATATTGTTTAAAACTGTGAATTCTAATTCACCCATTTTCAGGAGAATATTCAACTGAGGTATCAATATGTTTCCACGCTTCAGAATTTTCAGCAATGTTGATGGGGCTTTTTGGCAGTAGTAAAAAGCAATTTCTTAACAATGGAGAGAATCCAGAATATATGTAGGTTCAAAGATGTACCGTGTGGTGAGAGTATACTTTAAAAGTGTCTTGCCTTTAAAAGGTGGGGCTGAGTCATTTTTGGTTTGAGTTCGATGGCCACGTCCGCTTGATTAGTTTATAAGCAAGAAGGAATCATCTACTGGTAGTCAACTGTAATTTGTTGCTTGGAAGTCCAGTTGTCTCTCCCACCAACTGTCTTTTTGTTCAAGTGATCAGGGATACGTTTTAGAATTGACAGGACTTGCAACTAGAACCTTGCCGTGTTTGTCGTGCTTGGGCTAAAGTAAGGATCTGACCACTTTTTACACAGCTAAATTAGTTCTGCGTTATGACATTATTAGAGATTTAATTGTTAGCTTTATATATTCTTGATCAGCGCAGTTCAATTATGGTATAGTGAAATATGACTTTAAATTCTTTGCTTTCGGTAACTTTAAAAGTATTACAAATAATGAAAAGACAATATTCCAGTGGGTTTGCTTCTTTATTCATTGAAATTCTTTTTGAAACAGCAGTGTATTGGCTTTTCTAGTTGATGGCTGTATTTATCTGGAAATGCAGAATACTCTCCCAGGTTTAGACTTCCACCTCATTTATCATCAGCAATGGATGGCCTGGGAGACCAAATCCAGTAACTTCAAGCTTTTTAAGGGAGAATGAAATGCTTTACTAGCAAATCTTGCCTTTTGTGAAAACAAGCATTTACATGCAGCGTATCATAAGTTAGCCAAGTCTCAGATTCTGCGCTCAAGTTTGTTCTGGTTTGGCTCCACTGTGCTGTAACCACCCCTGGTAGTTTGTCAGCAGTTTTGGAAGTGCCCTTCCGGGACACTAGGATCTTTTCTCGAGGTTTGTACGTCTCCATTATCCTCTTTATTTGTTGCGTTTACTGCCTTGTTGAATTGTGTAGGAACACAAAACTTCCATCTCTCTTCACTTTTCTCACACTTCAGCTGTTACCGCGATCTTATACACAAAGTGTTTTGGTTAGGAGAGAAGAGGGGTGTGGTTTAGGGATGAGGACTGTAATAGATACTTTTCCATCATATATGAATCTTTTCTTCTTTTTCTTTCTTTCTTTTTTTTTTTTTTTAATAATTGCAGAGGCTGTCTATTCTATGGTCCGCCAGGGACTGGAAAGACACTGGTTGCTCGTGCGCTTGCTAATGAATGCAGCCAAGGTGAGAGGAGAATAGCCTTTTTTATGCGAAAAGGTGCCGACTGCCTGAGTAAATGGGCGGGGGAATCTGAACGACAGCTTCGGTTATTATTTGATCAGGTAAGGTTGAAACGTGCTGTGTGTTCTGTCCGAGTGGTAACTGTACTCTTCTGTGGTCAGTATTTTTAAGAACAACTCACTCCTTTTTGGTTTTTGTCAGTTCTTTCCACTGAAATGGGTTTGTTAGTGTTTCCTTTTTCAGTGGGTTTTTTACGGGCTTGAAATCTTGAGATGTATTAGGGAAGATTAATAAAACGAGAAAACCTCGCAAAGCAAACCCCTGCTACCCACCTCAGAAAAACCCCACCAAAACCCCCAAAATAACCATCAACAAAAAAACCCCACCAAACCCAAACCAAAACAGCCACAAAAAGGGTTTCAAGAGGCAAGAGATGGATGGTGGCTTTAGATCCGAGGGAAACAGATGCAGGCTGACGGCATAGTCATTTAAATTCCTGATGGAAGCTTGCTTTCAGAACCTGTAATTGAATTAAGTCTCGGCTCTGTTCTCGGCGGTTGCCAAACAGCTGTAAAAACTACTGCTCTGATTTGTTTCCTGTCACCCGGTCTCAGTGGCTTGACACAAGCTGCCGTCTTCTGTTACTCGTGCCCCTCACTCCATTAGCCCAATTAGTAGAGATCCCTGATGCCAGTCTGAAAGATCTAGTTCCAGTGACTTCCCAACCAAAACATTTTTAATGCATTTTCTCTTTAAAATAGTCCCGGTTTACTTATGTCCATATTCCTCTGTTTTCATTCGAGGCCTACCAGATGCGACCTTCAATTATCTTCTTCGATGAGATAGATGGCCTTGCTCCTGTGCGGTCCAGTGAACAAGACCAAATTCATAGGTAGTACATTTTTGGTATCTACATAGAAGCTGCTTGATCTTTGTGAAAAGACCACCACAACCTGTTTAACTTTATGTGATACATTAATTTATCCTGAATGCTACTAAAATTCAGATGATTTTCAAACAATAACTGAAACCAGTTCACTCAGCTTGATATCAGCACAAGGCCTGTGTTAGCTTACTGGTTTTGTTATGTCCTAAATTAAGTCTTTCGCTAATTGGCGTCTCATCAAGAAAAGCTTGTCCTTTTTGAGTGGTCATTGCAGAAGATTGCGTAGAATGTAACAAAATTTACTAAACCAGCGAATGAAAATTATATTTTTTCTGTTAGCTCTATTGTGTCAACTCTTCTGGCCCTTATGGATGGCTTAGACAGCAGAGGAGAGATTGTGGTCATTGGGGCCACCAACAGGCTGGATTCTATAGATCCTGCTTTACGAAGACCCGGCCGCTTTGATCGAGAGTTCCTCTTCAGCTTGCCAGATAAAGAGGTCAGAACTTAAACACAACCTTAATGCTCATGTGACAAAGTCCCTCTTTATAACAAAACCACGTAACAGTGCAGGATTACAGAGCAGTTAAAGTCAAACCCAGTGTTGGACAACTTGGGCAAAAGAGAGACTGTGGGGGGCAGATCCGGTACTGAATATATACCATTAAGAGGATTTCCACAAGTAGTTAGTTCTGTAATTAGTTTTGGTTTCACTGTGACCAGCCAAGAAAATGGGATGCTGCTAGTCACTGAAACATGTAAGAAAGAGTGAATGCCCCAATTAGCTGTAAATTACTGCTATCTCATCTTGAAAATGAAAGAAATGGTGTGCGCACAAGAATTCCTTTTTGCAAACAAAAACTTTTCTCAAGGCTGGTGCTGGAGCGATTGAATTTTTTTCCATTCCCAAATCTGTCCATGTTTGCTGACTGACTTAATCCACTTAGACACTTTCATCCTGAAGTGGTCTTGCTCTCAGTTCTTGGTTTACGAACGGATAGTGGATGTACCTGTGCTGGATCGTTCCCAGGCTGCGTATCCTGGGAGGGAAGTATTTTGGGAGCTGACATTCTTACTGGTAACTTCTTATTGGACAAAGATGCGAGGTACGCTGGACAGGTGTGGGGCTTGGGAAGCTTCTAGTTCAATGGCGATAGCTAAGCAATGAAAAAGTAGGTGTATAGCAACCAAAAAATATGGGGAGGAAGACAGTGTGGAACCCTGGTCTTGTGTGTTTTAATTTGGCTATGGTTGAAGGCTAGTAAAAGTGCACTAAACAGCATATTTAACAGAAACATTTGTCTCCAGTTTTTATCTCCTTTCAGGAACAGGAGAGGAGGTGCCGTGAAACACATACACTATATGATTCCCTACTGTGGAAGAATTCTAGAAATCTGCCGTAATTAAACTGTGTACCAGGGAATACTTAAATAAAAGATCTTGCTAAGATCGGAGATGAAGATAGGCAACGTTTGACATTTTCTGGATCAGTGACAGTAGTTTGAGTCATAATTATTGTTCGTCTTTGTAGTAATTGTAGCAATTACTCTGCAAAAGCAGAGAGCGTATTAATCGAACTGTAAAATACTTAAAAGTTTAGCAGATAAACCAAGTATTTGTATTAATGTGAGGGTGTGGGGGGTTTTGTGTTGTTTCGGGGATTTTGAAGAGAAAACTCTGGACAAACTAAAATGCGACCATTTTATTTCCAGGCTAGAAAAGAGATTTTCAAGATTCACACACGAGATTGGACCCCAAAGCCATCAGACATGTTTCTTGAAGAGCTAGCTGAAAAATGTGTTGGTAAGTTTGAAAATACAGTGAGTTACTGCATGGGACTGAGTCCGAAGGAATCTGAGCTTGTAGCAGGCAGTACTCGAGCTCTTGCACCTTGCTGCAGAGTGAGGCGGCTGGCACGCCATGGGAGCAAAGAAAGTTAGATGCTTCTTTTCTTTTAATTTTCTTTCTGTCTCTCAGAACGTTGAATGGGTTTTGGGCATCTTCCCTGGGAGCAAAGTTTTGATTAGGGGGCTGCTTAATAAGCGCAGGATATCAGGCTGCGAGCCACGTAACAAAACTTCTCTGCAGTGCAGTAACTCTTTACGTTCTCTCTTAAACTGTTAATTTTTGGCCGCATACAAAGTCTTTCAGTGTTGCGCTTGGGGAACGGAACCTTGGCCTTGACTTCTGTGTTGCCTGAGACTGATGTAACCTTTGATTCTTGTTTTCTTTGTTAGGGTACTGTGGTGCTGATATTAAATCCTTATGTGCTGAAGCTGCCCTCTGTGCTTTGCGCCGCCGCTATCCTCAGCTATACAAAAGTAGCGAGAAACTGCAGTTAGATGTTGCTTCTATCAAAATAACAGCAAAGGATTTTGTCATGGCTATGCAGAAGACTGTTCCAGCTTCACAGAGGGCTGTGGCTTCACCTGGGCGAGCGCTATCATCTGTTTCAAAACCACTGCTTGAAAACACCTTAGCAAGAATTTTACAAGCCTTGCAGAGAGTATTTCCCCACGCAGAGTTTGCACTACAGAAGGACCAACAGCCAGGTATAACGATAACATTCACTACTTTAAAATTCTGTCAAAGCAAAAAATTCTCATTTGTGCAGTCAACATACACAAACCTCTTGGCCATAATGACAGCAGAATTTCAGAATATGCATGTGCATGCTTTTATTTCAGGAACATGGTGGATAGGTTTTAGTCTGGATTCTAAAGTGAAGTGCTGGATGGGAGCTGTGAATGACTCACAATAGGCCGTAGAGAACTATGCGTTCTCTACTACAGCACCCTGTTTCTGACAGTAGCTAACATCATATTTGTCATTTGTAGAGATGGATCTGAGGTTTAAAGTATGAGGCACCTCTTTCAAAATATTGAAATAGAGGGGAAAAAGGTATTTTTACATGAATGCTTCTAATTCCTGTCTGAAGAATGTCAGGACCACAATGCAAGCAGAAGCGGTTTAAGCTAAATACTGTTTTAGCTATCGTGATTTTTTTTTAGCCATAGTCTCTTAACTTAAATGTTTGTGGATCACACTGTACACTTGTACAGGAGATGAGAATGGTTTAGTAGTGTGTACTTTGGGACTTGGCTTAGCATACGTGAGCTCACACCCCTGACTGCATCAGCCCTGATCAGGTTTACTCTGTCAGTTGGTGAGAGCAAAGAAATTGATAAACTCACTCCACTCTTGATTAATGGAAATCTGTTAATAGTTAGTTATGCTAATCTCTGGAGACTGTCCTACCAGGATGACTCCCAGTAGAGCCAGGAGATAGGTTAGCATTGGTAAAACAGAGGCAGAAATCCACCAACAAAACAAAAGCAGAGAGGCTAGGGGATTGGTAATTGCATCCCTTCTCTGTTGTCTGCCTTCCATTATCTACTCATTCGGTGATCTGTGAGGAGCCTTACTTAGCAGGTGTGTTGGTCTGTATATTCTGACTCACTAGTCCTACGCAAATGGAAGTTTGTGGCCATCGCACTCGCTTAATTCCCTCGCTTCCAGTGCGGGAACCTGCCCCAGAAAGAAGTGGCCTTGTTGGGTTTTTCAGGTGTCTCGGAACCACCAAAGTTGTTCCTAATCATCTTTCTTCTAAGGAGAAAAAAACCAAACAACCTCCCAAGCACTTAGGACAGCTTTGTAGAGACTTGTGCAGTCTCCTTAGGTCTGTGGTAGGACGAACTCTTCAGAAAATAGCATTCAGTGTGTGCCCTCAAATGAAGAAATAGAAGAAAAGGGATTTCCAGCACTGATTTGAAGCTGTGTTAATGCGAGAGTGAGATATGGAGTATTCAGGAAAGTTAACAAACCTCTCTTGTCTTTCAGACAGTGTAAATCATGTTTTAAGAAATTATGCAGTTGACAGTGATGAGGAATCGCCATCAATCTTTGAAGATAAGCCAACTCATCAAATGCCCAGTAGAGAAAAGGAAAAATGCCTCAATTTTAGCAGGTAAATGTTGATATTAAGCTTTTGACATTTTAATGTGGAAGGTGTATAAGCCAACAGTTGAAAAAATAGATTGTTGTCATCACTGTTGGGTCAGTTATTTTTCTCCGTTTCTATCGCTATGCTGTCCAGAAAATGTGACCAGCTGAGTTTGGTTAGGTCTCTAAGATCTTTGACTTCAGCCAGTAAAGGTACAGTGGTATTGTGCTGGAAAAAACAAACGCTCTTCACAAATGTGTTTCATGCTAGGAAAGCAAGATTACTAGGAAATTAATACACAATTCAACGATGAAACAATTAGAATGACTGAATACAATCTTGTACGTATTTGGCGTACTGCTGTAATTTAACTAATCCAATTGCGTACTTCAGATACAGCTAATGTGTTTCAGCGCCCACCTTAATTTTTTCCTAGAAACGTTGTTCTGCTCCTTCCTTCCCGCTATCTCCAGTAACTACGGCCAAATTTCAGCTGAACTTGACAGATGTAGAGATCTCGTAGTTACTTAAACTCAAGACCTACTGAAAATTGGGGTGTACAGATCCAGATTGGTGTGTGTTGAGAGAGAGAGCGAGAGCGAGTTGTATTTCTCCTCCATATCAGGTTACTGACCAGTTGTCGTGTGTGTATTTAGCTGGACAAGTCCCCGTGTGTGATTTAAGAGCCATTACTTAAGCCAGCCAAACGAATAGCAGAGATGCTGGGGATTGGCAGGATTTCTTTGGGGAGCTATGGTACAAGGTTGTAAGAAAATGAGCTTTGATAGTCTTCCTGATCACAGACCAGCTTATTATTTACTGGAACATGGAGAGTATTTACCAAAAAAACGAGGTTAGGAAAAAACCTTTAACATCTGTGTGCCTAGTCATCACTTCATTTTGAAACTTACTATCTTCTAATTGTTCTAGAAATGCTTATTACCAGCCAACATCTTGCAGGCCACGGTTCTTACTAGTTGGAGAGCCAGGATGTGGGCAAGCTTCTCATTTGGCACCTGCGGTAATACATGCCCTGGGAAAGTTTCCAGTTTATACGCTAGACCTACCTGCTTTGTTTGTTACCGCCACATCACCGGAAGAAACATGTGCACGGGTATCTTTTTTTTCTTTTTAATCTCATAGGCTTCATGAACTGTATATAAACTAGTAAAATAAGCAAAATTCATCGTTAATAGAGGTGGCCTGGTTTGAACGTGCTGTTAGGTTTACTTCTGTCCGAAAATGCACGTTTCTTTTTAGATCATATAATCCCGAGTAAGGATGTTGTAGATGGCCGTATTTTCTATTCCAAATTAAGCCGTGAGGAATTTGCTAGCAGCTTGGGAAGCTGGGAGGTGCTGCTAATAAATCCCTCTTTATCGCAAGAAATCCTGCCCATTTCGGTGGGATCCAGAAAGTTGTTTTCATTGCTGCTTACGAGACTCTGCTCCCAGTAGGTGGCTCTGCATCAGCCTGACTGC
This sequence comes from Grus americana, assembly GCF_028858705.1. NCBI lineage: Eukaryota > Metazoa > Chordata > Aves > Gruiformes > Gruidae > Grus > Grus americana. The sequence goes on from NW_026562043.1 coordinate 20,793, forward strand.
AGGTCACGCACTTTTTGTAGGCTTTTTTATTAAATATAATGAAAAGGCAATCAAGGTTTTGGGGAAAAGAAGTGTTTCTTTTTTTTACATATGTACGCGTGCGCGCGTGTGTGTATATATATACAGCTTCCACTGCTGTAGTATATGCAGTAAAAGCATTAAAATTCATGGAACACTTACATTTGTACACTGGTATGTTTTTCTTAACTGTGAAAATTAAATATAAGCAGAGGTAGTGCTGTTTTCTTTTTTACTTTTAGGCAGGAAAGCCATTTTGTTGTTTGGCATCACTGTATTAAAATATCTTGACCTTTAGGCAGCAGCATTTGAGAGCTGGACGAGTAAGGACAGACACACTACAGGACTGGATACTCATTTGTCACAGAAGAGGCACAATTCCTTTTTTGTTACGTTACGGTTGCTTCTGCGGTCGTATAGCTACCGTGTCTAGTCACTGCCCAGACACACCACGTGCGCTTCCCATTTTGTGACAGGAACCCCCTGAATCTTAATAATCTGAAAGGGTCCATGGAGAAATTTGTCACGTGAAAGGGCTGTTGCCACTTCCCTCACGCAGTAGGTGCACGCTCTCTTCTGCGATCAAGGTACCATCTGTAGGCAACGGCTTGCGGCCATCCAAAGCGTGTAATCGGGTCTGATGGATCCTTTGGTAATGAGAGGCTGTGCGTGATTTAGCTGTTCAGGCAGGCTGAAGACTGGTCACCTCTTATAAAACATACTTGAAATTTTGAATTGTAACCAGGCTCCTCTTACAGCATCAGCCCCCATCTTTTCACATAGGTCTGTCTGTGTTTGTTCAGACTGTGCTCCAGACTGACTTGGCTATGTGCCCGCTCTGAATTGAAGATGGTGTAGTCGGTCGTGTAGTTGCAGTCGTGTAGTGACTTACCCAGACTAATACATCTTGAAGAAGGGTTAGGCTTGTGTTTTCAGGCACACCACTACACCAGCTAAGTTGTGAGGCGCTTTAGGAGTTCCCTTACACCTGAGTAGTTTTGAAATCGGGTAGAGCTTCAGGTCTGTCTGCGTAGCAATGTCTATATTTGAGTCAAAGTAAACGTTTTACCTTATTGTTAAGGAGTTGTTCTTTTGTTGGTTTGGTTTTGTGTTTTGGCTTCACGTACTCCCACTTCGTAAGATAGTTTGACTGATACGTAGTTATTTATTAGCCTATTGCACACGGTTTAGTTTTCTTATCCAAGCTTTCATTTCACCAGTTGATGCGAGAAGCTCAAAGAACAGCGCCGAGTATCATTTATATCCCACATATCCATTTGTGGTGGGAGGCTGTTGGAGCTACACTGAAAGCTACTTTTACAACACTACTGCAGAACATTCCAGCATTTGCTCCAGTTTTGCTGCTTGCAACATCCGATGTGTGTCACGCAGATCTCCCAACAGAGGTATTTCTGTCGTTACTTTTTTTATTCAATTTCTTGTTCAGCTATAAATCCTTTAAGCATTGGAGTACTTAAGCAAATGCGTACTGTTATTACTCAGGCACCCTACCCAGGTCTCTTAAAATTTGCTTAGACAACACAATGCCGAAAGCGTTTGTCTAAAGTGTCTTCTGAGTAAAGAGATTGACTTTGACCCAACTTTTTCCCCCTTCTCACACACTCATGCTTGTTAGACAGATGTATCCATTTACTTCAGACAATAAATCCAGTGACTTCAGGATGGTTAGGTATGTACTTAGTCAAGAATATATGGTGCTTGAAATGGAAATGGGAAAAAAATATTTTTACTGAAAACATTTGTACTGAAATTGAAAGATATTTTTACTGAAAAAGTACGGTGGTCACACTGTAATGATGGAACGGAATTTCATCTTTAAATTCTTTAATAAAAATTTCAATTTCTTTGTTCATGTAAGTGAAAGCTTTACAAATGAGAAAGCCGAGTTCCAACTTCGTTTCAGTAACTTGGAAGTGGATTTTTAGTGGTATTCCTTAACAAAATTCAGTAAGAGTACATGCTTAGCTTCCTAGACATCTGAGAGTGTGCATAAAAGGAGGATATTCAAAATGTGAAGATGCTGCCCTGATTATTTTGTCTCAGTTCCTGCGGGGGGCTTACCTAGATGTGTTTGTCATCAACTGCTTTGAAAGGGCTTAACTTTCTAGAGGAGTTTTAATACTGTTAATGAAGTCCTTCTAAAATAAGTATTGAAATTCCTTCCATAACTTTTGGTAGTAGAGACTGAAAAACGGAGTAAAACCTGGAAGTATACAGCCTCAGACACCTCGCTTAAATTAATTTAACAAAAAAAAAACCCCCAAACACCTTACCAAAAAGCCCGCATTTGTCTGCTGAACCCTGCCTGTTCCCTCTCTAGATGCCATAGAGATTGAAACCAGCAAGGCAGGTAAATAGAAAATAAGCAGTCCTGGAGGTGGTGAATGTCCCCACTTGATCAGTGTATCACACGGTCCCTTCATTGAGCTTTAAATCTAGAGGTGTTCCTTAGAGAAGATATTTTAATCTGCCGTGCTAACCTAGGAAAATCTAGAGTTTGAAGGACAAGCAGATAGCTTCTCACAGTTTGTCTTACTCAGGTGATTATTCGGTTTAATTTTGAAAGGTACTCATCTTTGTGGACTAGAGTATGAATTTGTGTGGCCTTATATCTGAAATATCTTTTCTCCTCATGCTTTAGATAAAAGAATTGTTTATTGATGATTATGAAGAAGTTTTCAAAATCCAGTTGCCTAATGAGGAAGAAAGAAGAATGTTTTTTGAGGACTTAATTGTAAATCAAGCTGCTAAAGCTCCTGCATCAAAAAACAGTGCAGGTGAGGCTATTCTACTTATAAAACTTTGCTAACTGTAAGTTCATAGCTATACACTATTTGCTTTGGTGGTAATTTTCTAGCGATAATTTGTCATACGCTTGTATTTGAGTACCGTAAATTGACTAAAAGTTTCTGATTCAATTAAGCGTGGCGGCCATTGGAAGTGCTGCCTGTAGCACCACCGCCTAAGCCTCAACAGCTGACTGAGGAAGAAATCAAACAACTGGAGGAGCAGGAGGAGGACACGTTGCGTGAACTTAGGATTTTCTTAAGGGATGTGACTCATAGACTTGCCATTGACAGACGTTTCAGAGCATTTACAAAGCCTGTTGACCCAGAGGAGGTAAGTTAGTGTTGATCTGTAATACCATTTTATCTGTCTCTGTTCATAATTTGTCTGCGTGTGTATTTCTCAGTGTCTGTGTGCTCTTTATATGAAGGTTTGTCTTTGTTTTTAGGACTGTACTATTCCAATTTTTCAGCAAGCAAGCAAGCAATGAATTTTGCTTTTACTTTGCTGACTCCTTGAGGCTGTCAAATGTCTGTTCTTTAAGTAATCAGTGAAAGCCCCAGGTTCCTTCTAAAATGTCTTTTAGAACTTCAGAATATTTCAGTTGGAAGGGCCCTACGATGACCATCTACTCCAACTGCCAGTCAGACCAAATGCCAACACAGTTTGCTCAGGAAAAGGCCTCGATGTATAGGCATGTTACAGCAGTGAAAAGAGCAGAGGTCTCTTTCTTTATAAACAGCATCTATAGGACTGTTTTAATAAAGCCTAAAGCTCTTTGACTGACTGTCAATAGTTTCTGTAAGAACAGAAGTAGAAGCAGCAGTTTTTAAAATAAAGGTTGAGTCTGTTCTCTGTTTCAGCTGGGGCTCCTCAGTACAAGATCAACCCTAAGGGCTGTGTGGTTTCTTCTTCCACCCATACGCTTCTTATGTCTCTCTCTCTCATTTAATTCATTGGGTAAGTCTGGGTGTCTCTTCCCTTCTCTGCCCCGCACGTGCTTCTGACCTCCCTGCTGCTTTTTTTCCCCTCTTCAGGCCTGTCTCTTCAAAGCCAGTTGAAATAGCCCTTCTGTTTTCAAGAACCTAACTGGTTAATTTCCACATCTTTGGAGGTGCCATAAATATTTGGGGGTTTTAAGTCCTTTATTTGACTTTATTAAAAGAATGAATTTTGGTAGATACTGTGTTAAATCTCTGAGCACATACATTTCATTTGTAGGTACCTGATTATGACGCAGTTATTAAACAGCCCATGGACCTGTCGGCAATTCTCTCTAAGATTGACTTGCACCAGTACCTAACTGCAGGAGACTTTTTAAGAGACATCGATCTAATCTGTAGCAACGCTTTAGAGTACAACCCAGATAAAGATCCTGGAGGTGAGGATGTGTTTTTATCCCTAATTTGGAACAATTTGAAAGGTATAAATTGATAAATGTCATCTGTGGACAGTAGACCTGGGATCAGATCATTTTAAACATCAACAGAGAGCATTTCTTGCCAGGAAGTAAATGTTGTAGCATTAAACTACTTGGGCATGCAATTGTGATAGAAGCGTTGATCAGTAACTAGTGCTTTTGCTTTAATAATTAACTTTTATCTTGTTACGCTGAAAATATTCACTGAGAGGACTTTTCAGAACCTACCTATGACAAGAGCAAAATCTTTCCAAGTAATCAAAGGATTTTGTTGGCTGTTAGAAAATACTCAGGTCTGACTGTAAAATTGCAGATCGTCTCATTAGGCACAGAGCTTGTACTTTGAGAGATACTGCGTATGCCATAGTGAGGGAAGAAATAGATGAAGACTTTGAACAACGCTGTGAAGAAATTCAAGAATCTCGTAAGAAAAGAGGTATGGTTTTTTGATACGAAGGATCTTAAGGCTTGTCTCAGGATTTGTAACCAACAACGCAAGACACAATTCTTTGCTATCTGTTCTTTATTGCAAGGTTGTAGCTCTTCAAAGTATGCTCCCTCTTACTACCGTGTAATGCCAAAGCAGAACTCCGTTCCTGGGTGTACGAAAACAGACCCAAAGTGTAATGAAAAAATGAAGATAGCAGCAGCACCTGTAGATGCCAGTACACCCCGCTCTAACAGTAAGTTGCATTTTATTCAGACTTCCTTGGAGAAGGTGCTAAAGTCACCGCTACCTTCTCTGTTCTTGTGACATAACAGGTTTCTCTGATGCCTGGTTCTTCATGCCAGAGGCGTTACGTTTTTTAATTTGTTTCAAAATGTGAGATAAATCCAGAGGTTGTTCATTCAATATGGTTCTGAAGTTCAAGTGCAGTGGTTGGTTTACATTGAAAGACACTGGCCCTGATGGCCCAACCGACATTTAATGGCTCCCAAGTTGCTACCTCTCGGAGGCAAAAATGTTGTCCATGGCAGTTTCTGAATACTCAACTAGTTTTTAGTTATACGAAACAGTATTTTTCCCTTCTCTGCCCTCAAACGTTGAACTCTGTGCCACCTCTTACTGTGATTTCCAGCCGAAGGGGGAAAGGGGAAAAATTAGGGAAGCAATAATAATAGACAGGGAGAGATCCTTATTTCCTCACTTTTCCTGTGAAAAGGACATGAAAGAACAAAGGGACTTGGATCTCGTAGAGTTAAAACGCATGACGTGGTGTGAAGTTTCCTGGTCTCACTGGCATGACTGGGAATTTTGCCGTTGACTTCACCCACGTGCTTCGTGCTGCACTCCGTGAATACAAGGAACGGTGGGTTTTTCTGGAAGGCAAAAGTGCAAAGTTTGTTTTAAACAAGGTTAACTGCATCAGAAAGCATATGAGGTGTAAGTCTTTAGGGACAATTTTTTTCTCCGGCAAATATTCCCTTAAAATTGCATCTATAATGCTGCCCAACTTCAAGCTGTACTTCAAGCGGCATGGGCCCAGAGTCCCCTGCAGAATACAAGACTTACGTCCTAATGTTTGCAATGGAAGATGTGTTTCCTTAACCTTAATTATTTTGGAGTGTTACCGAGCAGTGCTGTTAATGGCAATGTGACTCTATTTTTTTTCCTGGTTTTACCCTGCCTTTTTCCTCTAGTGCTTTTTTTTGTGTCTAATTGTTACGGAGCAGTGACTTTTGCCAGAAAGTAAGTGAAAGTCAAGCATTTCTCAGTGAAAAAATGGTAGAAATCCTGTCTCTGTCATCGCAGAAAGCGACTGTATTCCAGGTACAGGATACTTCGCCAACACTGTGTTCCAGATAAACAGAAATGCTGACTTTAAGAAACTTGTGTCGTTCCAGATTCGTGGGTACGCCGTACGACTCGTGGGACACATTCTCAGGCAGAAGAGCAACAGGTGACGTGTGCCGATAAAGCCAAGGAAATTCTCACACAGCCAGTGATTGTGGATTACTATGAGCTCAAAGTAAGTCTAATTTCAATTTTGTTAATACTGAAACAGGACGTTGCCTTGCTACGTGTGAATTAAGTCAGTTAACCAATGCCAATTAAAACAATTTATGGGAAGGATATAAAGCTTGTGAAAGAATTCAACCTGTAATGGACTCTGACTGCTGTGTTGCCGCAGCTGGTGTAGGCTGCTGTTCTTGATTTTGGTTCTCTTCCTCATCTTTAATTTAAAAGGGCTTGTTGAATTTGAAAATAGCCCACTAACAGCCTGCTAGTACTGTTGGTTCCTAATGTCTTAACAGTTGTTACGATGGATTTGGGGGCTGGGTTTTGGGTTTTGCATGTTTTCAGTTATTAGGAACCTGAAAAGAACCTTTATTTCTAGCAGTGATGACTCGAAACCTGAAGTTAGGTTGACATAAAGCTCATCAAGGATAAAATACTAATACCTACTTTTCTGAAATTCTTTCAAAATCCAGTGTGAGAATTTTACATTCCTACAGTTCCAGTGTTATAAGGGTCTTCCAGTCCCTCGTAGAAGCCGCTATCCTAGGCTACAGTTGGGGAAAGGGTTAAAAATGGCCTAGCTGCAGGGGGTAAAGGAGATTCCTTTGCGTGGATTGCAGAGGGTAGAACAAGGGCCTCATCTTCAGGGGATATTGCAGTGAGGAAGTTAGGAAAATTGCTAGGTTGGAGTCCTGGAGGTTGGCCAAAGCAGAGGAGGCCTGCTCTTTACCTGCCCTGACGAGAGAGGGAGTAGTACACGGCTGTTTCCCCTGTGTGGGGAGAATGGGACCAGATAGGAATCCCATGCGGTGCAGGGGCTTGCCAACACAATTTCTGTCACATTTTTAAGCTGTGACCTAATTTGTGGAGGTGAAACCAACTTTTTAAAGCTGGCTTCCTAAGGAAGCAGATTTCGGGGGCGGGGGGGCGGGGGTGGGGTTGTTGTTGTTCATGTCTGCTTCTGTGTGTAGAGAAGCCACACAGGTTTTTCAGAGAGTCAGGGTGCTAACAGTGTGTGCTCCAAAGTTACTGCCCACTGTGGAAATGGTACAGTAGAGCCCTTAGATATGTTTCAGCTCTGAGAGCTACAGTCATGAAACGCATCTTTTGGAAAATTTGTTTCATCAACGTGGATGCCATTGGAACTAGCTGCTCGTACCAGAGAGCCTCTGTAGGATTCACCTGCAGTGAATAAGCTAGGTGAACCTCCAAAATGTAGCTGCTTGGTTTTGTTTGGGGGTTTTTGTTCGTTTATTTGCTTGGTAATAGGCCTAGAGCTTTATGAACGTGTAGAAACGCATGCGGTCATCTATGTGGCAGCAATTAGAAATCGTTTCACACGGGATGGTGACCATACACCTCTGTCGCATCCTGCCTTTTCTGTTTGCAGCAGCTGAAAGCACGCTGCGTGGGTTTTGTGCGTTTTATCTGCGGGTTGTGTAGAATGAAGTTGAGGGGAATACTCAGCTTTTGTGCTAGTTGATCTGAGGGAGGCAGAGTTTGACGACAGGCAGTTGTGAGGCAGTAATACTTTCCTTTGGTATGGCTGCTCTCTTAAGCTACATCTTCACAGCCTCACACAACACACAGGCACTGAATAGCCCCAGCAGTGGAAGAAGGTGCTGCCGCTAGTTTGTCACTGTCGTGTTCCCAGAGATGATTGCATTCGCATCTTTGGTAACAGAAAGGACTGTGTGCGAGATTGGTAATTTGCTACAGGCAGAGTCACTCTGCTAGTTTATCCACTCGTCAGTTTAAAGGCAGGAGCCAACTGAGGTAACTTTGCTCCCTGAGCTGCTTCAGACGTTTGAGCAGTGTGTTCTGCCAGCAGAGCTGTAGGCACACTACACGTTCAGCTAATGGGTAAAGGTGAGCACCCAAGGCTGCTTCTGTTTCCAGCTGGCACAGCTGGATCCAGAAGATTTGTAGCCTGGCTTCCAAAGATCCATTTTACAGTGCCCTGCATTGCAGCAACAGTTTCTCTAATAAAATGGAACAGTGGCTTTGCTGTGGCAGCAACTCTACCACAAAGTGGATTGTGTCATTCCCTGCTGTTCTGGAAGCAGTTGATTCGCAATTAGGATTGTTGATGTGATAGATTGATGACTAATAAAATACTGTCTGAAATTTAAGCTTTCCTTTTTCCCGAAGTATGAAAAAGTAACTCCTTTTCTTCAGTTAAATCTTGTGAGATGTTTCGTCTGTTCTCTGAAGTGTCACTCATGTTTCATAAAATAAGAAAGTAGGATGTCGTTTGTGTTGTATTGTTATTGTTTAGCTTCTGAAAACATGAAGAGCCTATTCAAAGGATCTTGCACTATTCCAAACTTGTAGTTTCCTTTTTTTTTTTTTCTTCAGCAACTGTTGCGTTATGTCACGGCAGTAACTAAAAAGTTCAGTATATTTTGTATGGAAAAACTCTACGCTGTTCTGAGTCAGTCCATATACCAACATCGGGAAGATTATGACAAAACTGAATTAGTGCAGGTAATTTTTTTTTTTCCTACAGCACTTTCTATCACTGTTATGCATGTGTGTCTTAGGCATGTGTACGTGTGCACTCTGGACATCACGCTTCCTTAGCATTACTCTTTACTGCTTAGTTGCCTGTGTTATGAGGCTTTTTCATTTCAGTCTGGAAGAGGTTTATCCATATTGCAAACCCATTGTTGTATTTGGCATAATCGTTGGCAGTTTCAGCAGGAAATGGCTTGAACTGGAAGACAATGGGTCCACCCACACAGCCCTCTCAAAGCAGTTAACCTCAGTCTGTCAATAGTCCTTCTCCAGACCCTTTTTAGGGCTGGGGGGGGCTACGTAAGGAGGGTGCTTTCCCCAGTCTGTTGCTTCCTCTTTCTCCCCTTACAGGCAGTCAGACACGGTAACACTTCATAGAGTAGTCCTTCCCTTCCTGAAAAGAAATTAGGTATGAAACCTAACAAGAGTTTGAGACTTTTCTCTGGTCTCACCATAATCTCTTTTTAACAAGCATGGCTCGAGCATCTTTAATTTGACACATGGGGAGATTTCTGCCTCTGATGGTTTCATGTTAATGAGTCAAATTCTCTGTTCTTTTCCGCTAAGAGAGGATTTCTGAGTTGTCAGAAGTCTTCCGGAGATGCCCGTGGTCCCAGTCAGGCATTCCCAGCATTGAGTCGATTGAGATAGGTTGGATAGTCAGTTGTCAGATTCAAGATCCTTGAATCCCTTTGTCTTTGAGATGCTTGTGACTGAGAATAGAGAAAATTCTTTATGCCTCTCAGCCTGCCTTAAAAAAGAGGAAGCCTCTTCTCTTCAGCTCGGGTCATCTGGATCTCTTCTTCCACATCAGAGAAGGAGTTAGAACCGATGTTCTGTTCTGATTGTGCAACAGGGAGGATTATTTGGATTCAGGGAGGCCGTTCCTGAAAAATGGGCCCATCTCTCATCTAGTATAATGACGTTGTTTAGCATGAGAAGGCATTTATTAATGTTATCTTGGGGCTTGTGAGGTTTTGTGGCTTGAAGCATTGAAAGTTGAGACTTGATTTCTTTGTTTGCTACTTCTACCTTTAGCTTTAACAAAAAAAAATTCTCCTCTTCAGAGTGACACTGCAGGTCAGTCAGGAGCAAGCTCTACTGTATGAAGAGATAAGACTTTAACAAGTAAATATTCCGAGTGCAGAAAAGAATGTTTCCAGCTTTTAGTTGTGCCTTTTCAGGAACTGTCTCCTCTTTCTAACTGTTGGAACCGCTGTCGATACGGTTCCATAGTCTCTTGATACAGAACCACGCAGTCTCTGTAGTCTATTTGGGACACATAAGCATGTGTTTGAAGCCAGTGGGTATAGAAAGATGTTACGGTGGTGCTAGCGCATGTATTTGCTAAATCTTACTACCAGTGGTATGTGTGTACAGATCCTTTGTTATTTTTTATGAAGAAATAAACAGGGTTCTTAAGCTTTTGTTCATGCTGACTGCTAGTTTGTCTTTTTTTCTTATTAGGAAATGAAGAAAGAAATTGCAGCCTTCAGTTATGCTCGGTGTTGATTTCCACATACTTCTCGTCTAATGTTTTCTTTTCACTGCATGTTGTTATCTGCGCATAATTAATTCAATAAAGATTACTTCTACAGATGTTAAACAAATACATTTTTAAATTTGTTAAGAAAGCTCTAATAAAGTCCTTTAGAACTGCTTTTATTTGATATTTTCGTCCTATATATATTTTATGTGACATACTGCTGTGATTGCCTTTGGAACGCTGCAGACCCGAACATCTCCCAGATAACTGCAGTAGCTCTCTTTAACAGAAAAGGATAAACTTTTTCTCATCGTTTTCCAACTTGGGGGAATACGTTGTTCTGAACTAGTCTGTGGTGCTGTAGAGTCCATCGCATATTACATGAAGGTTTTAAACCAAGTCTCATTTTGGTACCTGAAAAGCAAATCCTTTAGAAACCTCTCAATGCAGTTGAGAGGTGGACTTTTTTAATTGTGTGATAGCACCTCAAGGGGCTTTCACAGAATTAACAACCTAAAGAAAGTATGTAGGAGAAACACTCCACAAACTTAAGAACTTTTGCTATGGCATATTTTTGCCTGTCCAAAAAACCTAACTTGAAACAAAGCAAAATTTACTGCTGTTAACTTTCTAAGGGAAAGTTTAGTCTTGCTCGTAATAATGACAATCTTCTTGATACTGGAGAATAGCATTTGAATGTCAATTGTTAGTTGCAGGTTAGGTGGCTTGTAGCTGAATTAACTTGTAAATAGTTTTCTAGTTACCTGGAGAAAATTTTATCTGTTTAGTACATAAAAGTGAATACATTGTTGGTGATAAAAATATTTAAGTCCAAGCAAAGCAATACCCCATTGTGAAGATGTATGCCTGTAATGAAGGCCTACTTGTATTATAGGTGATAAGAAACTCTTCATTATTACTTTAGGTAGAAGGCTAACGATTCTTAGAATGAGCACCTGCTACACATCATGAGAAAAAGGAGGAGCTACAAGACACTTCAAGGTCCTTACGTACATACGTTGCAGAAAGGGAGGACATTAATTGCCTCCAGCAACATCCTTATCTTGGTGAGGCGTACAGCAAACAATTACCAACACCGAAATATTGAGAGACTAGGGGAAAGGTAATTTGGGCCGGGGTCCCCACGACCACCGACTCATAAGCCCCCTACCCAAATTATCCCACCTACTCAAAAGATAGAGGCGGAGAAAGGAACTGAGCATGCGTTCTAGTTTGCATACCTGGCGAAGAAATATGAACCAATTATTGTAACGGGGAGCGTACCACTTTGTAATCTTTGTAACATTTGTGTATAAATATGACAAGAGAACCAGCGTTAGGGGTGCCTGATTAGAGGAACTATCCTCCTGACACCCAGCGCTGCAATAAAGGAAATGCCTGCTTCTTAATGCTAAATTGGTGTTAAGGAGTTTTCTTTCATTCCCGAATTTCGGTGACAGTTTTGGCGACCCAGATGGGTCCAGGCTTTTGAGTCTCGACGGATTCTGTGGGATCATAGGACCTCCAGCCGGCACCGAGGGATTCTCGGGGAGACCCTTCAATCCCCCGGACCGAAGAGTTCTGAGCACGTTCCCTGGGACAGGTAAAAGGCATTTCTCTTACTTTTAATTATGATCTAGAATTTTGGGTTAGAGGCCCCCTTAGTCTTCAGGTAAGTCGTGGCATGAGCTACGTGAGGGGCTACTGTACTATGATTTAAGAATTTTGTAAGAAGTTTTGAAAGATATTGATCGATTAAGAATTTGTGTTTTAATTGTTTTGTGTTACTTTTGTCGCTTTTGTCATTTGTCAATTTTTGTTTTGTGGGGGTTTTTTTTGTGGTATTATTTTGTGTCACTTTTGTCACTTTTGTCACTTGTCAATTTTTGTTCTGTGGATTTTGTGGTATTTGTGTTACGATGGGTAACAAACCTTCGGTGGATGGGAGAATAGTAAAGAAATCTCCCCTAGGGTGTATTTTAAAACTTTGGAAACAAATAGGAGGGGACCCTCGTATAAAAAGACAACTAATTGAATATTATAATCACTGGTGGCCGATATATAAATGGGATGATCAGGAAAAATGGCCCAAGAATAAGAATTTGGAATATAATACAATGTTACAATTGATGTTGTTTTGTAGAAGGGAGAAGAAATGGGATGAGGTACCTTATGTTGATTTGGTTTTTTTCACCTTGCAAAATCATCCCTGAGTGGCTGAAGGACTGTGGGTTTACCCTGCAAGACCCCCTGGCATCAGCATTAGAAAAGCAGGAAAAGGCAGCAGGAGGCTGTGAAGGTGTTGCTCTGCTTGTAGTACGGGGCAACGGGGTTTGAAGTGCGGGCGTGATGAGGAGGAGGATTTGGAATTAATGAAAGATGTTGGAGGTTGCATGGCTGGGTTTTGATAACAGGGAGCAAGAGAAGGAAATTAGAGAAGAGCAAGGAGAAAACGAACGAGAGCGGAGACAGGCACGGAGAGACAGGGAAAGAGAGGGGAACCTGAGAGCTGCACTGCAGGGAGCGTCAGCAAACAGCAACTTCAGGGGAGGACGGCAATCCTATGGGGGGAGAGGCGAGGCCCCTCCAGCACAAAAAACCAGCAATACCTTAGGAGATCATCAGTGTGCATATTGTAAAGAATTGGGACATTGGAAATGGGATTGTCAGAAATTTAAGGACCGTTTTAGGGGTCCTATTCCTGTCAGTGCAGAGGTTCTGGAGGAGGCACGATACAATCAAGCAGCAGCTCCCTTTCCACGTCAGTTCCCCTTAACTAAGTCCTGAAGGGGACCGGGGGAAACCTCCCCAGCGGAACCCCTGGCTACAGTAGAGCTGGGAAAAAGGAAAATAGATTTTCTTGTAGATACTGGAGCGACTTATTCTGTTAAATACTTGTCAAAGAGAATTGAGCGATGATACAGTAAACGTTGTGAGTGCCACAGGGAAAGCAGAACAGCGTGCCTTTTCCCATCCTTTAAATTTTAAGCTCGGAAAACAATGAGTAACTCACCAATTTTTATATATGCCTGAATGCCCTATACCACTCTTGGGACGGCACCTATGGAGTAAATTGGAAATGCAGATCACCTTTAAAGATGGGGAAGTTCAATTATTAATCCCTGAATCTCAAGCCATCGAGGCAAGAGTTTTGATGTTGCAGGAACAACCTAAGACTAACAAAGGAATTCCCGAGGAGGGGGAGAATGCAGTGACACCTTTGGTACGGGCTAGTGAGGTTCCAGGTGGATCCAGAAGACCGGAACCAGTAAGAATTATCCTTAAACCTGGAACAAATCCGGTAAGACAAAAACAATACCCATTGAGGATAGAGGCCAAAAAGGGATTAGAAAAGTTAATACTCAACTTTATAGAATATGAGTTGCTCATACAATGCGAATCAGAATTTAACATCCCAGTCTTACTTGTTAAAAAGCCAGGGGGTGAGGAATACAGGTTAGTGCAAGAGTTACGAGCTGTGAACCAAATAGCACAGGACATTCACCCAGTGGTGGCAAACCCCTATACATTACTTACAGCCCTCAAAGATGAACATGAATGGTTCACAGTCCTAGATTTAAAGGATGCCTTCTTTTGCATACCTCTCGAAAAACAGAGTCAGGCTGTTTTTGCCTTTGAATGGGAGAGCCCGACCACGGGATAAAAAACTCAACTAACCTGGACTGTGTTGCCTCAAGGATTCAAAATAGTCCAACAATCTTTGGAAACCAGTTAGCTAAAGAATTAGAAATATGGAGAGGAGACCATCCTGGAGGAGTTATGCTGCAATATGTGGATGATATTCTATTAGCAGCAGAAACCTGGGAGGAGTGTATACAAATGACTGTTGAACTTCTTAGGACAAGAAGGATGCAAAGTGTCCAAGAAGGCGGCACAGATTGCAAAACCAATGGTCACTTACCTGGGATTTGAGATTTTACAGGGCCAGTAGAGATTGGGAATGGATCGGAAAGAGGCCATTTGTCAGATCCCAGAACCGAAGACAGCAAGAGTTCTGAGGGCTTTCCTGGGAACGGCCGGATGGTGTCGTGTGTGGATATCCAACTATGGACTGCTGGTAAGACTTCTTTACGACATCTTGAAGGAGGCACAGGGAGAATACCTGCCTCGGAACCCTGAATGCGGCAGGCCTTTCGGAGCCTAAAAAAAAAGGCTTTGATGATGGTGCCTGCACTAGGGCTGCCGGACTTATCTAAGCCCTTCGAACTATTTGTATACGAAAGGCAACATCGCTTTGGGAGTATTGGCCCAGAAGATCGGGTACTGGAAGAGACCGGTCGGGTACTTCTCTAAGCAACTGGACCCTGTAAGTAAGGGACGGCTGGGATGTTTGCGAGCCGTAGTGGCCACCGTCCTATTAATACAGGAAGCTAGGAAATTAACCATGGGGCAAAAGATAATTGTATATGCACCCCACATGGTTACCACAGTTCTAGAACAAAAGGGGGGACATTGGTTATCCCCCAGCAGAATGCTTAAATATCAGGTGATGCTATTAGAACAAGATGATGTAGAGCTCAAAGTCACCTCTGCCGTCAATCCCGCTATGTTTTTAGCCATGAATGAGGAAAGTGAGGAGTCTTTGAGCCACGACTGTCTGCAAACAATTGAAGAAGTCTATTCCAGTCGCTCAGATCTGCATGACGAACTTTTGACTAACCCTGATTTGGAGCTGTTTACAGATGGTAGCAGTTTTGTACAGGATGGGAAACGAAGGGCTGGATATGCCGTTGTTACAACTACAGAAGTTGTGGAGGCCGAGGCATTACCATCGACACGTCGGCGCAGAAAGCGGAACTGATTGCGCTATGTCAGGCCTTGAGAATAGCTAAAGGTAAATGGGTAACATATATGGACAGACTCCAAATATGCCTTTGGTGTGGTGCACGCTCACGGAGCCATTTGGAAAGAAAGAGGATTGCTGTCAGCACAAGGATCTTCTATTAGACACAAAGAAGAAATTTTACAACTTCTCCAAGCTGTCCAGGAACCAGAAAAGGTTGCTATAATGCACTGCCGGGCACACCAGTTTGGGCAATCCACTGTTAATATGGGAAATCGTTTGGCAGATTACACTGCCAAGGAGGTTGCACAACAAGGTATTCTAGCACTAATCCCAGATAGAAGGATACAGCTACCAGGGACTAAGCCCTTTTACAGTGAAGTAGACCGTAAATTGGCATTGCATTTAAAAGCAACAGAAAATTCAGAAGGATGGCTGATAACCCCCAATGAGCAAGTTATTGTGCCACCTCAATTAATGACACAAATAGCTGAGGCCAGACATAAACAAACGCACTGGGGAGTGGAGTCTTTGATTGACAGCCTCCAATCACAAGTACTTAGCGTTCGAATGACTAAGATTATAAAATCAGTTACAGAGAAGTGTCCAGTCTGTTTAAAAAACAACCCTCTTAACCAAAGGAGGCCACCCCCAGGGGTTACTAGGCGAGGGAACTCCCCCGGAGATTACTGGCAAATTGATTTTTCTGAGTTACCCAGACAGAATGGCTATCGATATCTTTTGGTTTTGGTGGATACGTTTTCAGGATGGCCTGAGGCTTTTCCCTGTCGCACCAACAAAGCACGGGAGGTTGTTAAATGCTTATTAAAGGAAATAATACCTAAGTTTGGTGTACCAATTGGAATGTCCTCAGATAGAGGACCGCATTTTGTGGCTGAGGTTTTGCAACAATTAAGTCAAACCTTGAATATTACATGGGATTTACATACTCCATGGAGACCGCAATCTAGTGGGAAAGTTGAAAGAATGAATCAGACTCTGAAGAGACAAGGAAGTAAAATCTGTCAGGAAACAACATTAAAATGGCCCCAAGCCCTTTCTTTAGCACTTCTCCGAATTAGGGTACAGCCTCGGACTAATAAAAAGGAAAAATGCTTGCAGGTCTAAAGAGATATGTCACCTTATCTGAACCTCTGACCCTTGATACCCCCGTGCATCCCTACCAGCCTGGCGACCACGACTACATAAAGACCTGGAACTCTGAACCGCTAAAGGAAAAGTGGAAAGGCCCCTTCCAGATTCTTTTGACAACCTACACAGCAATCAAGGTTGAAGGAATTGAAACACGGATCCACTCTACCCGAGTTAAGAAAGCCCCCTTGGATCAGTGGCAAGTAACTACGGAAGGGCCTCTAAAAATCAAATTGAATCGGGTTTGAAAAAGTATGTCAAGTATGTAAGATGTCTTGCTCTGTTGGGACAGGTGTGGTCCTGTTCTGGGTATTATTAGCAGTTCCTTTACTCCCCAGTCAAGGGAACCAACAGGAGCTATGGTCTCAAGCCCATAAACAACATACTGGTATAATGGGGAATGTAGGCAAAGCTACCTTACTGGCAGGGGTAGTACATGGAACTGAGATGGTTTTAGAAAATGAATGGGGCTTGGAGGATGGTCATTGTGGGAAAATTCCCATAATTAAGGGGAAGGCAGGGAAAGAAATGAAAATAAGATGCAGAATGATAAATGGATCTACACATCAGAGGGCAAATAAGATCACTGTACGTAAGGCCACATCTTGTATAGGAGAAAGTCAAATTATGACCCAATGTATTTCTAGTACCTTAGATTGTTGGCATGATTTTATTTTGGTACAATCTGTGTACGTAATCTGCTTAGGCGTCCGTGATCAATTGGTGGCATTAACATTTAAATTTAAGATAAACATTATCGAACCTAGCATGACACGATCCCCTAGTCTAAGCCTTCCCACGACATCTGGGCCTGTGCCAACAGGACCCTCTGGACTGACTCCATTTACTTTTAGCATTGGTACATATGTCGTTAAAAATATGGGACAACAACAAATCTTATTAGATTCATTTTATTCCCTTAAAAGGGTAGAGTTGTCCATACAAATCAATATCGTCGAATTAAAACCCTTATGTTCCCCATTCTTGAGCACAGCCCATACTGGATGGCTGGCCTGGTTACGTGGGCGGACTCCCACCTCTCCTAGAACACAAAGAGATCTAACTGACACTTTGGGAACAGGAATGGGAATATCGAACGGTATAGATGCTGAAGTCCTCGCCAATAAGTTAGCTGCTGCCACTAAGGACGTGCAAGGATTACAACATCCTCTTCGATCCTCCCTTTCAGCTTGAGGGGCAAATCAGTGGCTGTTATCAGATATATTGCCTCAATGGAAACAAATTAATGAGAACGACCATGAGATAATCCTGGAGGCCCTGGACACTGCCCAAAGTAATATCTCGTTAGCTCTTAGCTATATTCAAGCCCAACTATGGGTCCAGTCGGTGGCGTCAGCAATCATTAGAGAAGGAGAAGAAGGGGTCTTACCTAGTGAAGTCCATAAGGTCATTATGGATAACGCAAATGAATTTGAAAAAGAATTCCAGTCTTGGTGGCAGGTAGTGAATGTCACCTACAAGCCCACCAACCATAGCGCCACAGCATTTGCACCGACTATATGAAATGCCTCAATACATACTATATACCCAGTCATTCCACTTGGACTAAACAAGAACGGAACTATACTTTATGCTCTTGAGCATAAGTGGTGGGATACTATGTATGGATGGTCGCCTAACGCTACTGGACTATTGAACAAAATGTTGCATCCGGTTATTGTATTGCTTTTGCTTGTCTTACTAGGCTTTGTTTTAACTACAGTTTTGTAGATTAACCTTTGGATAATGATGAAGCGCTTGATATAGCTCACAATGTTTACTAGAAGTACTGCTAATATATCTACTGATTTATATATGGCTCTGATAGAAAAAGGTGAAGGTGAAACTTTTAAGAATCTGAAAGGATCTGAAAAGTTTCAAAAGGGGGGAATTGTAGCCAAAAAGAAAGGCCTGCAACGAAGGCCTGCTTATATTATACATAATAAGAAAACGTAGCCAAGAAGAAAGGCCTGTAATGAAGGCCTACTTGTATTATAGGTGATAAGAAACTCTTCATTATTACTTTAGGTAGAAGGCTAACGATTCTTAGAATGAGCACCTGCTACACATCATGAGAAAAAGGAGGAGCTACAAGACACTTCAAGGTCCTTATGTACATACTTTGCAGAAAGGGAGGACATTAATTGCCTCCAGCAACATCCTTATCTTGGTGAGGCGTACAGCAAACAATTACCAACACCGAAATATTGAGAGACTAGGGGAAAGGTAATTTGGGCCAGGGTCCCCACGACCACCGACTCATAAGCCCCCTACCCAAATTATCCCACCTACTCAAAAGATAGAGGCGGAGAAAGGAACTGAGCATGCGTTCTAGTTTGCATACCAGGCGAAGAAATATGAACCAATTATTGTAACGGGGAGCGTACCACTTTGTAATCTTTGTAACATTTGCGTATAAATATGACAAGAGAACCAGCGTTAGGGGTGCCTGATTAGAGGAACTATCCTCCTGACACCCAGCGCTGCAATAAAGGAAATGCCTGCTTCTTAATGCTAAATTGGTGTTAAGGAGTTTTCTTTCATTCCCGAATTTCAGTGACAGCACGGGAGGGAGCAGAGCAGAGCAGGAGCCCTCACACACCCAGCCAGGTATCAGCAGCCAAGGTGTGGGTCCTCCTCGGGAAGAGCCAACTGCTGACGGTAGCGGTGAGGATATAATTTAACACCGCTCATTGCTAACGCCGAGGTGAGCTCAGCAAGCATGGGAGCTGCTACCCGCTGCACAACATTCTGCTGTGAAAAAAGCTGTCTCTATACGTCCGCACAGAGAGGCACGCAGACGTGCACGTGCAGATACCATTAATAAAAGCTGTCTTTCAGAAGCCTTCCTCTGTAGTGTAAGGAAGGTCAATGATTTTCTTGTCAGCAGCAGCTTTGCTTGAAGGAGAGCCTTTAGGACATGGCTCATCCTGTGGTGGGGAAGCAATGTTTCTGCATTAATCATGAACCTCCTTTCTTTTTTTCATGACTATATTCTGCCTGATGTAAGTATAGCCTGCCTGACAGTCTAAACACAGCCAGAAATGGTGTTTGCTTTATGGAGGAGGTGGAAATCCAAATAGAAAAGGATAGAGATATTCCAAGGGTCCTGTGTTGGGTTTGCATGGCAAGGTTTTGGTAGCGGTGAGGGTCTACAGGGGTGGGTTCTGTGAGAAGCTGCCAGAAGCTCCCCCTGTGTCTGATAGAGCCAATGCCAGCCGGCTCCAAAACGGACCTGCGGCTGGCCAAGGCCAAGCCAATCAGCGCCTCTGTGATAACATAGTTAAGAAGGAAAAAAAACAGAGAGCTTTTGCAGCCGGAGAGAGGAGTGAGAAGATGTAAGAAACTCTGCAGACACCAAGGTCGGTGCAGAAGGAGGGGGAGGAGGTGCTCCAGGTGCCGGAGCAGAGATCCCCCTGCAGCCTGTGGTGAAGACCATGGTGAAGCAGGCTGTCCCCCTGCAGCCCATGGAGGAAGGATGAGGGGGTGTAGAGATTCCACTTGCAGCCCGTGGAAGACCCCACACCAGAGCAGGGGGAGGCACCTGAAGGAGGCTGTGACCCCATGGGAAGCCCATGCTGGAGCAAGCTCCTGGCAGGACCTGTGGACCCGTGGAGAGAGAGGAGCCCATGCCAGGGCAGGTTTGCTGGCAGGACTCGTGACCCTGTGGGGGACCCCACGCTGGAGCAGTCTGCTCCTGAAGGTCTGCACCCCATGGAAGAGACCATGCTGGGAGCTTTCAGCTGCTGCAAACAGAAAAGGCAGGATGCGACAGAGGTGTATGGTCACCATCCCGTGTGAAACGATTTCTAATTGCTGCCACATAGATGACCGCATGCGTTTCTACACGTTCATAAAGCTCTAGGCCTATTACCAAGCAAATAAACGAACAAAAACCCCCAAACAAAACCAAGCAGCTACATTTTGGAGGTTCACCTAGCTTATTCACTGCAGGTGAATCCTACAGAGGCTCTCTGGTACGAGCAGCTAGTTCCAATGGCATCCATGTTGATGAAACAAATTTTCCAAAAGATGCGTTTCATGACTGTAGCTCTCAGAGCTGAAACATATCTAAGGGCTCTACTGTACCATTTCCACAGTGGGCAGTAACTTTGGAGCACACACTATTAGCACCCTGACTCTCTGAAAAACCTGTGTGGCTTCTCTACACACAGAAGCAGACATGAACAACAACAACCCCCCCCGCCCCCCGCCCCCGAAATCTGCTTCCTTAGGAAGCCAGCTTTAAAAAGTTGGTTTCACCTCCACAAATTAGGTCACAGCTTAAAAATGTGACAGAAATTGTGTTGGCAAGCCCCTGCACCGCATGGGATTCCTATCTGGTCCCATTCTCCCCACACAGGGGAAACAGCCGTGTACTACTCCCTCTCTCGTCAGGGCAGGTAAAGAGCAGGCCTCCTCTGCTTTGGCCAACCTCCAGGACTCCAACCTAGCAATTTTCCTAACTTCCTCACTGCAATATCCCCTGAAGATGAGGCCCTTGTTCTACCCTCTGCAATCCACGCAAAGGAATCTCCTTTACCCCCTGCAGCTAGGCCATTTTTAACCCTTTCCCCAACTGTAGCCTAGGATAGCGGCTTCTACGAGGGACTGGAAGACCCTTATAACACTGGAACTGTAGGAATGTAAAATTCTCACACTGGATTTTGAAAGAATTTCAGAAAAGTAGGTATTAGTATTTTATCCCTGATGAGCTTTATGTCAACCTAACTTCAGGTTTCGAGTCATCACTGCTAGAAATAAAGGTTCTTTTCAGGTTCCTAATAACTGAAAACATGCAAAACCCAAAACCAAACCCCCAAATCCATCGTAACAACTGTTAAGACATTAGGAACCAACAGTACTAGCAGGCTGCTAGTGGGCTATTTTCAAATTCAACAAGCCCTTTTAAATTAAAGATGAGGAAGAGAACCAAAATCAAGAACAGCAGCCTACACCAGCTGCGGCAACACAGCAGTCAGAGTCCATTACAGGTTGAATTCTTTCACAAGCTTTATATCCTCCCATAAATTGTGCTTGACACACTGCTGTTCTTTGTGTGCCGCCGTGGAGCGTCTGGCTTCCTCTGCAGCCTCCCGTCGGGCAGCCTTCTCGTCTCCAGGCTGAAGAGACCCCGTCTCCAGGCCCCAGGGACCTCGGTGGCCCGCTGAGGGACTTCTCCTGGCGCAGCGGCTGAAGCTGTGACGCCATGTTGTCTTGTCCCCTTTTCTCGGGGCTCAGTGCAGAAGAGATGACACCCCTTCAGAAGGGGTGAGGGGTAGGGCAGAGGACGGGGGACGGGAAGGAAGCCTGCAGGCCGGCCAGGCGCGGAGGGTCAGCCTCCCGGCTAGCGCCGAGCGCGGAGGCAGGGCTGGCGGTGGGGCACTGGCCGGATGACCCTACGGCACCGCGTGGATGGTGGTGTGGAGGGGAGCCCTGGCACGATGTTGTGGTGCCAGGGGAGCCATCCTGGAGGTGGATCCACCTCCATCGGCTCCTCCTCGTCTTCAGGTGGATCCACCTCCATTGGCTCTGCACCATCAGCTACGTGGAAGAGGACCGCGTAGCTGATGGTGCCTCCCCTCTGACGCAGCCTCTTCCTCCGTGCCTCCTGCAGCTCCTCCTGTGGGCGCCCACACAGAGGTGAGCGCCCGCTCGCTTCGCCTCTTTGTCTCTTCATTCTTCCAACCACTGGAGAATTCGAGGACTCGAAAGCTCAGCGAATGTGGGACAAGTGCTGGGGGGCCAGTATTTATAGGGTCCGGAACAGAATGTGGTGAGGTAGCTTGTGACATCAGGAGGCCACTGTGATGGCTATGCAAATAGCCATCAAGGGCTATCCTGGCAGTTGGGGAGCCTGTGGCCTTAAAGGTACCCTACTGGGGGTAGGGGAGGGCGGCCCTTTCCTGGGGATCGCTCCCCCGTGTCCATTCCTAATGGAGGCACATTTCAGGGATCAGGTCTGAAATGTGGGTAAAGATTTTTCTGAGGAGGGATGGAGATGTTAGGACTCTACCCACCCAACCTTTTTGGCTCCATTTTAATGGTCAAGGGATTGGTAAAAATCTGTGTGAGCCAGACGGAGACTTTCCACCAACTTTGGTGGAGCTTGGATCAGGCCCAATGTGAGTGGGTTCTCCAGAGCTCGGGGAGAAGAGGGGGGAGCTTTGCAAGGTCTAAGTGGTCCAGAGAAATGAGGATCGCTCAGCTGCCATCCCCCTGGAACGAGCACACGGTTGTTTCCAGCAAAGGCAATCTGTTCTTTCCACTCCTGAACGTTTATTTGGGTCAGGGTGGGAAAATCCGATTTAGATGCCAAAGTCCCACTGGGGTGGTAAAAATATAAATACCACCTATGATTACGTGTGTATTCTGAAAAGTGGTTAGTGAGTGTGTTTATGACATTTGGCCACTCGCAGGGAGTTACTCTCTCTCTGCCCCCTCCCCTCAATTCACGTGCTTCCACTCAATACGAGTCCTGCCGGGGCCTGTAAAACCACTGCGGGGGGATGGAGCCAGGGCGATCCTGTACCCGGCTCCTCGCAGGGCTTCCCACAGCACAGCCTGCAGAGAGGAAACCAGCTTCCGTGCTCTTGGCCCCACCTGAGCGAGCCATTGCACGGATGTGTTGTGATGCTTTCCCAGTGCTAAAGCTACATCATCTGTTCAGGGACCCATTTCACACCTCATCTACCAAGGATGTGAATTGTTCACAGCATCATCCTTGGACCCTTCTCCCCAACAGGAGCAGGCCACGTGTTTCATGGTGGCAGCGCTGAATTTGACCTGTGATGGATCAAGTGGGGCAGAGGGCAAGGAGGATGAGTGCTATGAAGATGCTGTTACCATCCTTCTACCAACCTAGCAGAAGAATCCATTGCTGCTTTCTCAGGGTGGATGGCAATGGAGCCCTGTTGTGATGTGATTCACGTTTGGTTACTGGGAAAATGGAGAGGAGCTTTACCGACTATGTGTGAAGCCACATGACATCTAAAATCACAGCAGCTATCAATCCATCCCAAACCCGCAGTGCTTTGTGCAGAGCACTGCTTACAGACGCAGTTCTCAGCCTCTCCCAGCCCTGGCCAGACAGGGAACAGCAAGAACCCAGAGCAATTTTGGCACTGCTAGGAACAGATCGGATCCACGCTGCTCCAGCCCTAGAATGCATCATCTCCATCCAAGAGCTACAACTGCCCATCCCAGCGCTGTTCCTGCATGCATCTTTCCACTAGAGGAAACTTCAGCTGGAGAAGACGGTCTTTCTAAGCTTTGCATCCAAAACAACGTGATTACACCTTGGTTTCTGAGTGTTACATAGGACAAAGGCAGCACGTCACAAAGCGGGGCCACTCACTGTGGCTTTCAAAGTGAGATTTACATTTGTATCGTGCCTTACGTACCTTGATCTTGTAGAGAGGGCTGGGATCTGTTTGCAGACTAGGTGGCCTGTGAACTGGGCAGATAGTCCAAAATAGTCCTTTTTTGGCTATTCGGAACTGCCAGTGGATTTGTGCCTCTCGTCCAAATGGTGCTAATTAAAACCTCTTCAAGCTCATCCCCCTGATTACGGAGAGAGGGCTGAGACCACAAGCAGAGCACAGTGGAGAATGCCACAGCCCATAGGCTGACCCCACACCACCCTGCAGACCCCACGTTTGCAGTTAGGGCATTATTTACTCTGCTACTAGCAATGTTCTCTTAAAATATATTGAAGGAGAGATTGGGAAAATGAAGTGTATGAGATTTAGCTCGCACTAGAGGATTTCAGCATCCAAGAAAGCCAGAGCGTCCAGTCCCTCAGACTTAATAGAAACCTCCTGCTTTATTAATGTTGCCTTATTTTTTATTTTTTTTTTTCCCCTTGTCCACAGGTCCTGGGCAGAAAGTCAAAGCTGTATTTGAGGAGCTTTCCTGGAGGTTTTCATTAATAACACGGCCAGGGAATCCACTGCAAATGTAAAAATAATAGATTTGAGAGCCCTAAAAGGATGGAGATTTACTCACTGTGGAAATATTAGTAGGAGCGGGGCGTTCCCATGGCTCGGCGTTGCCTGCCAGTGAGCTTTGAAAGCTGCCCGAAGGCCAAGGAGATGCTGGGGAATGGGAGCAGGAAGGAAGGTTGCCTCTGAGCGGCACGGCAAGGCAGCTGCGGCGGCTCTGCTCAGCACTGATCTTCCACTGCTGGTGGACATGCCTAAACATAGGATCGTTTCAGGTCCTTCCCAGGCTAAAGAGAAAAAGGTTAGGTGGACAGAGAAGATCTGCTCCTTGTTCCCACCTTGGAGATGAAGGTGCAGGGTGGTGCTGATCCTCAGCAGGTCAGGAGGGACACGCAGAGATGCGGGCAGGAGAGAGGGATGCTGCTTGGTGCGAGAGAAGGACAACAGCATCCAGTTCTTGTGGGGCTGCTGAGACCACGTCCCTTGCTTCCAGCTGACTCTTGCCAACAGGACTGTAACCGTGGGATAGGGGCCCTGAAACAGAAACTGTAGGATCAGGTTGAGATAATTAGTTTGTAACCAAGGTAATAGGCAATGAAGCTCACTGACCATGGCAAGGTACAGTGCTGCTATGTCCCATGTACAGTCCCTACCAAACTGAACAATAGGTTTGGAGATGTTAATCTTATGAAGTAAGTTGCTATGGACAGGTGCATCCACAGCAAGGACACTGCACATGCCTGCAAGAAGAGGGTCACGCAGCGGACACGGGTGCGCGACCACTGATGACCACCAGAGACCCTTGAGGACCACCGACTCAAATCACTGAGCATGCGTGACGGGGAGGAGAATATGGAAATGGATTCCAAGAAATGATTATCATAGGACTGCCTTTTCTGAGAAAAATGATGACTATGTATGTTTTGATCCTACATACCCTGTGTGTTGGTGATCACCTGGCATGCACGTTGGGTGGAGCTGATTCCCCGTGCATCCAGCACTGCAACAAAGAATGCCTGCCTTTTAACACTACATTGGTGTTATGAGGTTTATTCCCAGGTTTCTGTGACAAACCCAAAGGTATGCTGTGGCATTGCTTCACTTTTGGCCCCTTTCCTCAGGCTTGGTAACTCTTTTGCAGAGTCTGCTTTTTCCTCTTTGTAACAGGCGATGTCTGGGGTTCCACAGGTTGCTTCGTTGTGGGGCACCACCTGTACCCCTGGATTTGCCTTCATCAATGCATCCTTGTACTAGGAAAGAAACGTAAAATTACCAGTCGTGCCAGCGATGACATTATACTATCCACAGGGATAGCAAAGCTAAAGATACAAACAGATTTCCTCTGATTTCCAATATAACCTACAAGTAATCCACAGAACATAAGATCATCCTTTCACCTCTGGCTAATAAGAAAGCCTTGTCACCTCTTGATCATCTGCTGCCATTTTTTCCCCCTTTTCTCCTGGCAAAACTTGTCAAATTCACTTTCCTCTAAACTGTTCATGGTTTTGGTCAATCTGCTTGCTCTGAGGAATCTATTTCATGGACAAACTCTAACCAGTTCTGCTCAGCATGAAACTCGGGAGTCAAGAGCGCAGCCTGGAAACTGGTGACAGCCCACTGACTTCAGTGCTAGAAAACTATTTTCTTGGACTTCACGCTTTTCATATGCAGCAGTAAAGGAAGAAAGTATAAATTCCTGAGGTGGCCGTAGCATTGTTGTTGCTCAAGCATGTATTGCACATGGTAATGCACCTTTCTTGGATTTTGGTTGTTCAGATGAGGCGCCTCCAGCCTTTCTCTTTCTCCTTGGCACAGCTGAATTTCTCCTGTCAAAAGGAACAGGGCTGTACTGAGGGAGGAGGTTGAATTTCTTCTCAAATAATTCTTCCAACTGTGCTAAGCTAAAGGGCAGGCAAAACCAATCAAATTAAATGTAACTGCATTTCTGTAGAAAAAAAATATCTTGTTTAGGAGAATGTGTGCATATATACATTCCTGTCTACATAATGTAGAGAGAGGGGGAAAGAGAGAAGCGCGCACACACGGTAAACATCATACTGTTAACCCAAGTTTGGGAGGAGAAGGTACACTCCAGCTTCTGCATTTGTAACTCAGTACAAATTGATTAGTTGCGTATATTAAAATTAGAAAAAATACAGACATGGGTTTCACGCTGGGGACATTTAGCTCTGTTTGCTGCACAGATTGGTACAGGAGCTGTGTCTGCTCTGTGAGGGGAAGGAAAACAAGACCATAAAGAAACCAACCAATAACATGGTTTGTAAAACCTCACGTGAAAGTCCTAACATTGGAATGGAAACAATAACAATTCAAAGCAGAGGAATCCGAGTGTCCCAGAACAGTAGCTTGTTTCCCACTTCTCTTACCCAGCAGAGAGATGCCTCAGCCCCAGTGCGTGAGGATTTACAAGCGGTGACTCAGACTGCAGCGTGGGGCTCTGCAGGGCTACAGCCCCCTCTCCCTCCGGTGCTGCTTTGCCAGCACCCGTTTCTCCTGACTTTTGTGGTACCCACCCCACGGATAGATTTTCACTGGGCTTTTTGTCCTGCCGGCTCCATCTGTTTCTCAGCCCCAGCTCTGTCTGCTTGGGAAGGGCGACGTGAGGCTGTGCCCCCTTTGCCACTGCTGGCACTCTTCCTCCAGGTGCCACCGCTCTGCCAGGACCGGTCATCTCCGGTGACACATGCCACCCTGTTTGTGCTGTAGCCAGGACTGCCTCTGGTCTGCTCCCGTTTACAGCAGTATCGCTTCGGAGTAAGACCGTCCATGCCAGTGCTGTGCTTTGGGGGAGCTGCATTCAAGCCCTGACAAGGAGGAAGAAAAATCAGAGGTGGCATTCCAGATTTTTCAGTTTCAATGGGAAAAGACTCCCAAGGCAGGTTCCCTCCAATCCGTGGGCCAGTCTCGATGCACCAGGTGTTTTGGAGAGGATAGCACTGTTCTGGTGTCAGATTATGTTCTTCTGTCCCGACACCCACCAAGGCTTTGTTTTAAGATATTTAGGAACTGGATGACGTTTCTGTGAACCCTGCAACCACCTGCAGGCTTTGAAACCTGCCAGTTGCATGGTCTTGGGGTGCAAGTCGGAGGGGTTGTTCAGTTTGCGCGCTGCCGTGCCCGCTCCAGCCGTGGCACGGCTGATGGTGTGCCCCAGCTGAGGATGCCTCTGCAGATACGCCTCATTTTGCAGAGCCAAGAATAGGAACCCTGACAAGCATCAGCATTTCCAAACCTGAATCTAGATAAAGTTAGTGCCAGGTGAGAGGTGGGTGACAGGGTCTCAGCTTGGGCTGAGCCCATGCAGAGGAGCTGCTGCAAGGAAAGAGTCCCTTTTCCTCGACGACAAGTGGCTTGAAGGGTTTGCGTTCTCCGCTCCACAATAACTTGTAGTAAGCAGGGTGCAATCTGCTAAACCTTATTGTGATTGGTTGTTTTTCCTGGTGGAAAAAGAGTTTACAATGGGTAGAGATCATTATGAAAGGAGGACCGCAGCCTTTCACACGTGCTGGTCCTCCAGGTACATGCAAAGAGAGGTCTGTGTGGATACCAGAGCTCCTGCGAAGGAGCTCAAATACCCAACCAGCATGTTTCCAGCCAGCTGAGACCTCTGGCCACCGGTGGCCTGGAGAGGGAGGGAGGGAGGGAGAAGTGAGTTTTCTTACCAGCTGGGGAAAAAAGGCAGTGAAGCCTATGGATGGAGACGGACTGCAGGGTCAGATGCCAAAGCAGCCTTCCTAGGGCTGCTGGTCAGACCCCTGACAAGCCCCGGTACCCTGGGAGGCAGCAGCCAGCCCTGCAGCCTGCTAGCGAAACACTTCAGCTCCGACACGGCTCCTCCTTCTGTGCTTTTCAACAGCCCTGCAGCCCCCCAGCCCCAGCCCGCTGCACTGGTGGGCCGGGGAGCTGGAGGATTTTCCCAGCGCTCTGATCTAACAGCACCAGTGGGACTGTTTCCAGCACGCTGCCACTGGAGGGCTTATCAGCCTCCCTCCCTATCTCCCACCACCCCGGCCTGATAAACGAGGGGCTGGTGGCAGCCAGGGGAAGCGCCCAGAGCAGGGGATGGAGCTGGGGACTGGCCAAACACAAAGGTGGCAGGGCTGGCCCTGTCAATGAGGGTGTTGATACCTGTGACTATGGAAATCTTAAGATCAATTCAAGCAATTAGAGCCATTGCTCAATCCATGTAACCAAGCAAAAGGGAAACCGTTGTCACTTAGGAAACAATTAGTTGTAAGATAAGGAGCTCTGGAACAATCTCATTTTAAAGAGCTGGGCCTTGGAAGAACAGATGTGCAAAAACAGGTAAGAGAGTTACAAGGTGATCCCAAAACTGGCCTTGAGGGATAAGGTATATGTGATACCAGGAGTGAGTCTGAAGACCCCCGGGGTGTCAACAAACATGGGGGAAAGACCTTAGCATATGCTAACGAGTTCCCAAGGAAGATCCCTGCCTGTGATAAGCACTACTGGGAAAGATACTGAATATGTCTATGAACATAGTAGAAGTACTTGCTAGTTTTGTCTTTTGGGTGTGCACCTTAGGTGGAGTTATCCCCCGTGCACCCAGCGCTGCAATAAAGAATGCCTGCTTTCTAAAACTTCCAAATAAGCCTTAGAGAGTGAACTATTTTGCCGCTTTCCAGTAACAGTGTGGTGGAGGGGAAGCAGCAGAGCAGGCCCTTCCCCACAGGGTAACAGAGAGCAAAGGGTCATACTGGGGAGCAACCAGCTTCCAGGCCTGGGGCAAAGGGAATGCCCAATGGAGAGGTGATGGGAGCATTGTGGGAGCGAGGAAATACATCCCCACAAAACTCAGAGGCACACCAGAGTGGCTCTAGTATTTCTTGCAAGGTGGAAAGTAACTGCTGACACCTGCCTATCTTGGGCAGGAACAGGTTTTCCCTAAATTAGCCTAATTAGCAGGGCATAAAAAGCAGCTCACCTGGGGCTGTGTCTCTCTGCTTTGTGTTGGAGGGGTGGCTCTGAGCTGCAATAGCCTGGGAGTATCTGGGATGTCCTGGATGCTAAAGGTGTGTCTCCCTTACCCACTGAGCAGAAAAGTTCAAAAAGACTTGTTGGTTTTTTGTTTTTTTTTTTAATCTTCAGGAAAGATGCCCTGGTGTGTCCCTGTGGACACCTGAGCAGTCCCTGTGCATCCCTGGGGGTCCCTCAGCTGCTCCCTGGCTGGCCTTCAGCTGCTGTGGGTGTGGGACATACAGCTATTGCTCTCTAGTGGCTCCTGGCCCTGGGAAGGCTGGCTCCCCCCACCCCTGGCACTGGGGATGCTCGGGTCCTGCTTCCGGTCTCCCCCACTCCGGGACACCCGGGCCTGGCATCGTGGGTACGATTGCACTCGGCAGCAGCTTGCCCACGCCTGGAGGTGGCTCACCCACTCGGTGGCACCTCGTCCCTTCATCTCATGGGGGCTGGACTGTACCAGGAACAGCTGGTGGTGGTGTTTTGGGGTTTTTTTTGCCCAGGGTTTGGTGTGACAGACCCGACTTGCAGCCCCTGGGCACGGCTGATGGGCACTTACACCTCGCACTGGGTTGTTTCCCAGCCTGGGAGAAAGTTTTCCCCGAGCAAGGAACCTCATGTTGGAGATTTTGGAGAATAAATGAAATAGGGAGTTTGTCTCAGAATACTCCATAGCTTTCTTGTAATGCATTTTAAACCGTTCAAGCTGAGAGGCGCGAGGCTTTGGTAAAATGCACATACAGGAAACCCAAGAGGGAGGTAGTGAGACTGTGTGGGAGCCAGGGCCCAGCTCTGCAGCATTGCTGTGAGGCAAGAAATTGAGGCAACTAAGAGGCAAGCTGAGGGAATGGAAGGATATTTGTAAGGGGAATGGACTTTGCATAACTCCTGGGATTGAGGGAGGGTCCTCCCTGTGTGCAGGGCCTTGTGAAATGCTGGGGACTCCGCATCTATTTTGGAGGGTTGTGGTGGGTTGACCCTGGCTGGGGGCCAGGTGCCCCCCAGAGCCGCTCTATCATGTCCCTTGTTCACCAGACAGGGGAGAGAGAAAAAGTATAACAAAAAGCTTCTGGGTCGAGATAAGGACAGGGAGAGATCACTCACTAGTTATCGTCACGAGCAAAACAGACTGAACTTAGAGAGGAAATTCATCTAATGTATTACTAAGCAAAACAGAGGAGAGGAATGAGAAATAAAATCAAATCTTAAAACACCTGCCCCCACCCCTCCCATCTTCCCAGGCTCAACTTCACTCCTGGCTTCAACCTCTGCCCCCCCCCAGCAGCACAGGGGGACGGGGAATGGGGGTTAGGGTCAGTTCATCACACGTTGTTACTGCTGCTTGTTCCTCCTCAGGGGGAGGACTCCTCTCATCGTTCCCCTGCTCCAGCATGGAGGAGTCCCTCTCATGGGAGACAGTCCTTCACCAACTTCTCCAACGTGAGTCTCTCCCACGGGGTGCAGACCTTCAGGAGCAGACTGCTCCAGCATGGTTCCCCACGGGGTCACAAGTCCTGCCAGCAAACCTGCTCTGGCGTGGGCTCCTCTCTCCACGGGTCCACAGCTCCTGCCAGGAGCTTGCTCCAGTGTGGGCTTCCCACGGGGCCACAGCCTCCTTCAGGTGCCTCCCCCTGCTCTGGTGTGGGGTCCTCCATGGGCTGCAGGTGGAATCTCTACACCCCCTCATCATTCTCACAGAAGCCACCCCTGTAGCCCCCTACGCCCCCCCAGGCTACCAAAACCTTGCCATGCAAACCCAACACAGGTTGCTAACCAATTTGTGGCTGCTAATTATGTCCATTGTATAGCCCCAACCTGAAGTGAACGATAGAATAAAGCTTGTAGTTGGCAGTGGGTGCAAGTAATATTTTATTTTCTGTCAAAACCATGTTCTTTGATTGAACTTTGTTCATTATAATCTAATTCTAATACCAAAACACACCTCCATTCTAAAAGCTACCCACCTTTGAGGTATGAGCACCCCTCACTGGGCATGCTCCTTGAATTTCTCTAAGCATATAGCTTTAAATCCAAGCGAGAAAACTTTCTACCCATCACAATAAGGTAACTATGTGATGCAAATGGAATTTTGTAATGGTTTTGTAACCTAAGTGTATAAACGTATAAGGGATTAAAGGCTAGGTGTGCATGTTAGGAGGAGAGATCCCCCATGCACCCAGCGCTGAATAAGCCAATGTTGGCTTTCTAAACTGCATTTCTGTTTGGAAAGTTGTTATTGCCCTTTGAGCGGTAACAAGGGGGACCGGCATGAGTGAGGTGAGAGGTGCTGGGAGTGGAGAAATAAGCAGGGCTCCTAAGCTTCCTTTCATGGTTCTTGACAGTTTGTCTCTCTTTTTTTTTTTCCCTTTTAGAGGGCAAACACTGAGAAAAGCAACAGTCTGTGGAAACACAGCATTTTGAAGAAAAGTATATGGTGGGAGTTAAAACTAAATCTTAAAACTAAAACGTGCAGATACCTATTAATGGAAGAGATCCTCTTTCTGCAACTTGTGGAACTAGGTTTTCAGTTGGGAGGCGGGTGAGTCCACTTTCTGCAGGAAGGAGGGGTTTCCCTCACCTGAGGGAGTGGGTGATTTTGCCTGGGTTTGGAGCAGCTTGGGCGCTCCCTCCCCCCCTTGCTCTGTGTGACTGGAA